>NW_022631290.1:0-201086 GCF_010015895.1 Lontra canadensis | reverse complement strand
GAAAAAAGAAACAAATAAAACAAGAAAACCAATAATGAAAAAATATAAAAAGGAAAAAATATATATATATTAGATAAACTAGTTAAAAAACGTTAAAAAAGAAAAGGGTAAAAGTTAAAAAAATTTAGCAGAAGAGAAAAAAATTGAAAAAGAAAAAATAATTAAATTAACTGCAAGGCTAAAGAATCATGGGAGAAAGCCATGAGCTCCGTGCTTTGCTTTCTCCTCCTCTGGGATTCCGCTGCTCTCCTTGGTATTGAAACTGCACTCCTCGTAAGTGAACTTGGTCCTGGCTGGGTTTCTTGTTGATCTTCTGGGGGAGGGGCCTGTTGTAGTGATTCTCAAGTGTTTTTGCCCCAGGTGGAGTTACACCGCCCTTACCAGGGGCTGGGCTGAGTAATCCGCTCGGGTTTGCTTTCGGGAGCTTTTGTTCCTTGAGCGCTTTCCGTAGAGTTCCGGAGGACAGGAATGAAGATGGCGGCCGCCCAGTCTCCGGCCCGGAGGAGCCAAGAGCCTGGGGCCCCACTCCTCAGTGCGCCCTCAGAGAACAGTGCCCAATTACTCCCGTCACACTGGCCTCCGGCCGCGCTCCAAGCTGACCAAGCCTGCGACCAGTTCAAGTTAACCCCGAGCTGAGAGTCACTCTTTGGCTCTGTCTCTGTAGCCGGCTTCCCCGTTCTAATACCTGCAAGCTCTGCAACACTCAGACACCCCGATCCTTCTGTGACCCTGCAGGACCTGAGGCCACACTGGCCCCACGTGGGCTTCACCCCGGTTAAGCCTCTGGAGCGATGTCCCTCAGTGGAACAGACTTTTAAAAGTTCTGATTTTGTGCTCCGTTGTTCCGCTGCTTGCCGGGAGCCGTCCCCTCCCCCCGCAGTCTATCTTCCCGTCGCTTTGGATTCACTTCTCCGCCAGTCCTACCTTTCAGAAAGTGGTTGATTTTCTGTTTCTAGAATTGCTGTTCTTCTTCTCTTCGATCTCCCGTTGGATTTGTAGGTGTTTGCAATCTTTAGATAAGCTATCTAGCTGATCTCCCGCAACCTAAAGTAGTCTCAGCCTGCTGCTTCTCCGCCATCTTGACTCCTCCCATGAAATGATTTTCTAAATAATTATTCAGAATCAATCATCTTGTTCAACTAAATACCAAAAATAATTCTCAAGACAGAATGTATAAAAGAAAAAATGACAATTGGCTCTACATTAAGTCCATATCATTTTACACCTTTTGAATTTTGAACCATATGAATGCAATGCCTATCCAAAACATTAATTTTTTAAAAGAGACAATAAGATGAATATTTTGGAAAAAGAAACTTTATTTTACATCATAAACACAAATTTTAAGTGAATTGAATACTCAAATGTAAAATTTGAAACTATAAAACATTTGAAAACTAATGGTGAATTAACCCATTTGAAGAATGAAGTATTTATGTAACTTATATAATCGGTTACATATATAGTCTTCTACACTCCTAAAATCAAGTTGTTTTAGAGTTAGGAACTCTCATATATCAGAGAAATACCTAACAATCTTCTAGAAGACTTGGTGAAGGACAAGGAAAAACAATTCACTGAAAAAAAAAAATGAATAGGAACTTATGGGAGATAGGTTATCACATTTTAAATTAAGATATGTCTAAGAAAAAAAGATGCCATTTTTCACCTGACAGGTGGGTGTAGATTAAAAAGGAATGTCATCAAATGGGCACCTCAAAGACTGCTAGTGAGATCATAAAACAATTTGTCAGTATCTTTGTAGAATATTTTAAAAGGCACTCTTGGGCTGTTTTACATAATAAGCCCTAAACACCATTAGCTTAAGCAATAGGAATTATTTTTTTTCTTACTTAACCAGAAGTCAAAGATGAGGTAAACCCTTAATTGGGTACAATCAGTATCTAAACCACAATATCAAGGACCCAAATTCTTTTCATCTCCCTCCTCTTTTGTCCCAGTGTGTTGTTTGCCCTCAGGCTGTCCCTCTTTGTGGTCAAAAGAGGGCTCAGGCTTTCCAAGGTTAAGGACCACAGGAAGAAAGGGAACTGCTCCTTAATAAGAGTGAGGAAATTTTCTCTTAAAAAAACAAACAAACATACAAAAAAACTCTAGGGGGCACCTGGGTGGCTCAGTGGATTAAAGGCTCTGTCTTCGCCTCAGGTCATGATCCCAGTGTCCTAGGATTGAGCCCCGCATCAGGCTCTCTGCTCAGCGGGGAGCCTGCTTCCTCCTCTCTCTCTGCCTACCTCTCTGCCTACTTGTGATCTCTGTCTGTCAAATAAATAAGTAAAATCTTTTATTATGCCTCCATCAGAAAGGATGAATACCCAACTTTTGTAGCAACATGGACGGGACTGGAAGAGATTATGCTGAGTGAAATAAGTCAAGCAGATAGAGTCAATTATCATATGGTTTCACTTATTTGTGGAGCATAACAAATAGCATGGAGGACATGGGGAGTTAGGAGAAGGGAGTTGGGGGAAATTGGAAGGGGAGGTGAACAATGAGAGACTATGGACTCTGAAAAACAATCTGAAGAGTTTGAAGAGGTGGGGGGGGTGGGAGGTTGGGGGAACCAGGTGGTGGGTATTAGAGAGGGCACAGACTGCATGGAGCACTGGGTGTGGTACAAAAACAATGAATACTGTTATGCTGAAAATAAATTTTTTTTTTTAAAGGGGGAAAAAAAGGAAAAAACAAACAAACAAACAAACTCTAGAATTCTGCCCCTCACATTTCATTATCCAGAAACTGGTCTTATAAATATCCTAGCAAAAGGAATGGGGTTATCAAAATTGGTTTAGACCACTGAGGATGGGGGATAGTCACTTCCCCTGAAGCACATTTCTGTATGAAGGACAGGGGAATAGGAAGTGTGGGGGTGTGTGTTTTAGTAATTTTCAAGACAGGGAAGACTTTCAAGGCAATAGCAGGGAAAGAATCGGGGAGGATATAACCCCTTGGGGAAAGCTTGGACATTTCAGCAGACATAGGAGGTACAGGGTAGGGCAGCAGGTCGTGCTGAACTAAAGCATCTACAGGGATTCTATGCAAACCTGAGGCATGAACACCCCACTGATGTTCCATGAAAGTGTTTTTAAATAGGGATTTTCAGTGAAATGTGTGCATAGGGTAGATCACAGTAATATGAAGAAAATATTATTTCAAATATAATGATGATAATTCCTGGCTCCATGCAACAGGAATCACAAAAATTCTGGATGAGCAGGCAATTTTAAATGCCATTTATTATCTCAATGCAATTTCAATAATTTTCTTACAACTTTCTTTCTTATACAACTTGACCAGAACCAAAATTAATAAACCACAATTTTTGTTTTTTAAATTTAATTTTATGTTTTCAGTGTTCCAAGATTCATTGTTTATGTACCACACCCAGTGCTCCATGCAATATGTGCCCTCCTTAATACCCACCACCAGGCTCACCCATCCCCCCACTCCCTTCCCTTCCAAACCCCTCGGTTTGTTTTTCAGGGTCCACAGTCTCTCACATTTCATCTCCTCCTCCAATTTCCCCAATTCACTTTTCCTTTCCTTCTCCTAATGTCCTCCATGTTATTCCTTATGCTCCACAAGTAAGTGAAGCTATAGGATAATTGACTCTCTCTGCTTGACTTATTTCACTCAACATTGTTCTCCTCCAGTCCTGTCCATGTTGATACAAGAGTTAGGTATTCATCCCTTCTGATGGGGGTGTAATATTCCATTGTATATATGAACCATATCTTCTTTATCCATTCATCTGTTGGAGGGCATCTTGGCTCTTTCCACAGTTTGGTAATTGTGGTCATTATTGCTATGAACATTGGGGTACATATCCCCTTCTTTTCACTGTATCTGTATCTTTGGGTTAAATACCCACTAGTACAACTGCAGGGTCATAGGTAGATCAATTTTTAATTTCTTAAGGAATCTCCACATTGTTTTCTGAAGTGGCTGCACCAATTTGCATTCCCACAAATAGTGTAAGAGGGTTCCTCTTTCTCCACATCCTTTCCAACACTTGTTGTTTCTTGTCTTGTTGATTTGGCCATTCTAACTGGTATAAGGTGGTATCTCAGTGTAGTTTTGATTTGAATTTCCCTGATGGCTAATGATGATGAACATTTTTTCATGTGTCTATTAGCCATTTGTATGTCTTCTTTGGAGAAGTGTCTGTTCAGGTCTTCTGCCCATTTTTTGACATGATTATATGTTTGGTGTGTGAGTTTGAAGAGTTCTTTATAGATCTTGGATATCAGCTCTTGGTCTGTAGTGTCATTTGTGAATATCTTCTCCCATTCCATGGGTTGCCTCTCTGTTTTGCTGAATGTTTCCTTTGCTGTGAAGAAGGTTTTGATCTTGACGAAATCCCAAAAGTTCATTTTCACTTTTGTTTCCTTTGCCTTTGGAGACATGTCTAGAAAGAACTTGCTGTGGCTGATGTCAAAGAGGTTACTGCCTATATTCTCCTCTAGGATTTTGATAGATTCCTGCCTCACATTGAGGTCTTTTATGCATTTTGAGTTTATCTTTGTGCATGCTGTAAGAGAATGGTCGAGTTTCATTCTTCTATACATAGCTGTCCAATTTTCCAGGCACCATTTATTGAAGACAGTCTTTTTTCCACTGTATATTTCTTCCTGCTTTGTCAAAGATTATTCGACATAGAGTTGCAGGTCCATATCTGGACTCTCTAATCTGTTCTACTGGTCTATGTGTCTGTTTTTGTACCAGTACCATGGATCAATAAACCACTGGCCAAACTAATCCAAAAGAAAAGAGAGAGGAATCAAATTAATGAAATTACGAATGAAAGGGGAGATATCACAACTAACACCAAGGAAATAGAAACAATCATCAGAAATTATTATCAACAGTTATATGCCAATAAGTTCAGCAACCTAGAAGAAATGGAAGCATTCCTGGAAACCTATAAACTTCCAAGACTGAAACAGGAAGAAATTCACAACCTGAATAGACCAATATCTAGTAACAAGATTGAAGGAGTGATCAAAAACCTCCCAAAAAACAAGAGCTCAGGACCTGACGGATTCCCTGGGAAATTCTACCAAACATTCAAAGTAGAAATAACACTTATTTCTGTTTCAAAAAACAGAAACAGAAGGGAAACTTCCAGTATCTTTCTATTAAGCCAGCATTACCCTGATTCCCAAGCCAGGCAAAGATCCCATCAAAAAGGAGAATTTCAGATCAATTTCTCTGATGAATATGGATGCCAAGATTCTCAATATGATCCTAACTAATAGGATCCAACAGTACATTAAAAAGATTTTCCACCATGACCAGGTGGGATTTATCCCTGGTATGCAAGGGTGGTTCAACATTCGTGAATCAATCAATGTGATAGAACAAATCAATAAGAGAAGAGAGAAGAACTACATGGTCCTCTTGATTAATGCAGAAAAAGCATTTGACAAAATACAGCATCTGTCCCTGATTAAAACTCCTCAAAGTATAAGGATAGAGGGAACATTTTCAACTTCATAAAATCTATCTATGCAAAACCCACAGCAGATATCATTCTTGATGGGGAAAAGCTGACAGCCTTCCCTTTGAGATCAGGAATATAACAATACTTATTTGTCACTTATTTGTTGAACAATGCCACTGTTGTTCAACATAGTACTAGAAGTCCTAGCAACAGCAATCAGACAACAGAAAGAAATAAAAGGTATTCAAATTGGCAAAGAAGAAGTCAAACTCTCTCTTTGCAGATGACATGATACTTTATATGGAAAACTCAAAGACTCCAACCCCAAACTACTAGAACTCATACAGCAATTCAGTAATGTGGCAGGATACAAAATCAATGTAGAGAAATCAGTTGCTTTCTTATACACTAACAATGAAAATATAGAAAGGGAAATTAGAGAATTGATTCCGTTTACTACAGCACCAAGAAGCATAATATACCTGGGAATAAACCTAACCAAAGACGTAAAGGATCTGTATTTGAGTAACTACAGAACACTCATGAAAGAAACTGAAGAAGACACAAAAAAATGGAAAAGCACTCCATGCTCATGGATCAGAAGAATAAACATTGTTAAAATGTCTATATTGCACAGAGCAATCTATGCTTTCAATACCATCCCAATCAAAATTCCACCAGCAGTTTTCAAAGTGCTGGAACAAACAATCCTAAAATTTGTATGGAACCAGACAAGACCCTGAATTGCTAATGAAATATTGAAAAAGAAAAACAAAACTGGGGGCATCACATTGCCTGATTTCAAGCTCTACAACAAAGCTGTGATCACCAACACAATTTATGTTTTATATTTACAAAACCCAGAGTATTATAAAGGAATATTATATCCTATAAAGGAATATTATATTATATCTTTCAAATACATTTAAAAGGATTTGATGGTTGAAAGAAATAAAAAAATAGGTAGTTTTTAGTCTGGAATCTATGACTGTCAAAAATACATCAATGGTGATGGTAAACATTTTCAACAATTGCTACTTCTTTCTGGGATATGCCCTCATTACTGTCCAAATACATCTGATGTCCATTAAATAAGTTCCTTACCTCATTGGTTCCAATATACCACAAATTATATTGCATTTAATAGAAACATAACAAATAATATGTGGAAAACCTTTGTATGATATGTTTATCTTATTTAATCAGGTGTTGGGAATTTCTCCAAGCCTCAGAGAATTACCCTAAATATGCAAAATATGAAACACATTTGAAGAACAGTCATTGGTTTTTAGAGTTGTTAATAAAATAGATGCTATGGTAATTACAGGACTCTTCTCTGTGAAATAAAGAATAAGCTTTATTCTTGGTGGTTAGAAATGCCCTTAACAAAGAAGTATTGCAGAATTTCTTTAAAAATTTTAGGAGCGCCTGGATGGCTCAGTTGGTTAAGCATCTGACTCTTGATTTCAGCTCAGGTCATGATCTCAGGGCTGTGAGATGGAGCCCTGAGTGAGCTCTGCACTGGGCATGGAGCCTGCCCATCCCACCCCACTCATACGTGCTCTCTTTCAAAAAAAAAAATATATATATTTTTTTAATTTTATCAGCTTTTGTTTTTTAAGATTTTATTTATTTATTTGAGAGAGAGAGTGAGAGAGCATGAGAAGGGAGAAGTTCAGAAGGAGAAGCAGATTCCCCATGGAGCTGGGAGCCTGATGCGGAACTAGATCCCGGGACTCCGGGATCATGACCTGAGCCGAAGGCAGTCGCCCAACCAACTGAGTCACCCACGCACCCCCAATTTTATCAGCTTTTATGTCTAAACACATTTCACCAAATTACGCATCTATGGTTATTTCTGAGATGTATATTAATATATTATATACATATAATACATACATACAATATACATAATATAATAATTATTTTATTTTATATATATAATTATTATATTATGTATATTATATGTATACATATAATATACGTATTAATTAATATGTATATATTAATATACATCTCAGAAATAACCATAGATGCGTAATTTGGTGAAATGTGTTTAGACATAAAAGCTGATAAAATTTAAACACCAGACACATCTCAGTAAAGATAAAGGAAAATGTTTTTGTTTGAAAACCTACTAACCTCATCAAGTGGGATGAATGTTTAAAATGTGGTGAACTGGGAGGAAAATGAACAAACATTGTGTAACTGTGAAATAATAGCTGGTGAGAAAAAAACAACAGGCATAAAACTTTCTTCTGGTGGCTAAATAGATTGTGAGTGAAAAGCAAAATACATTTAATTTCAAGAGAAGGAAGAAAGGACCTAATATATTGAACAGTTGGCATGATCCACATCCTAGTAGTAGGTCATACAAATACGGTGAAATGAGCTTAGAAAGTATCTATGAGAGACAGGAAAAAAAAAAAACTGATCATTTTCTATGCCTGAACTATACATCTAGCCTCCAGACCCAAGAGAGACATAATATTCCCCTGAATCAGATAGGGAAGGAAGAAGTAAAATCCTCTATATCAACAGGTGACATGGCCATATATAGAGAAACTCTTAGGGAAGCTCCTAAAAACTACTAAAACTAATAAATGAGCTCTGCAATGTTAGAGGATTTAAGACCAATATATAAAAATCACTTGTTTTTCTACACAATGAACAAAAATGAAATTTAAGAAAACAATTCTATTCACAATAGCATCACCGAAAAGGAAAAAGTGCTTAGGAATAAATTTATCAAAAGAAATGCAAAATTTATACTCTGAAAACTACAAAATATTGTCAAAAAAATTAAAGAGCTAAATAAATGAAGAAACATTCCATGTTCATGGATCTAAAGATTTACTTCTATTATGATAGCAATACTCCCCAAACTAACCTACAATCTCTATCAGATCCCAGCTGACTTCTTTGTAGAGATGGACAAACTGATTATAAAGTTGGCATTATTGCAAATGACCCAGAAAAGCCAAAACAATCCTTAAAAAGAAGAACAAAAGAGGAATCACACTTCTCCATTTGAAAATTTGCTTCAAAGCATAAATAATCAAAACAGTGTGCTGCTGGCATAAAGATAGACATATAGACCAATGGAAAAGAACTGAGTGTCCAGAAATAAACCCATACATCCATGATCAACTGATTTTTGACAAGGATGTCAATGGCAAAGCAATAACCAGCTCAACAAATGGCACTGGGACAAATGGGTAACCCCATACAAAAGAAGGAAATTGGACTCATACTTGACACCATATACAACAACTAACTCAAAGTGGATCAAAGACTTAAATGTAAGAATGAGAACGTAGAAGTAAACCTTCATGACCTTTGGGTTGGGCAAATGATATGACACCAAAAACACTAGCAACAAAGGAAAAAAAGTAGATAAATTGAACTTTAAAATTAAAACCTTTGTGCTACATAGGTGTCTGGGTGTCTCAGTTGGTTAAGCATCTGACTCTTTATTTCAGTTCAGGTCATGATCTCAGGGTCATGGGATAGAACCCTGCATTGGGTTCAACCCTCAGTAGAGAGTCTACTTGGATTCTTTCTGTCCCTCTCCCTCTGCCCCTTCTGCCCTCAGCTCTCTCGCTTTCCAAATAAATAAATAAATATTTTTAAAAGGTAAAAACTTTTGTGCTTCAAGTACACCATGAAGACAGTGAAAAGCTAATCCACAGAATGGGAGAAATCTGATCTGCAAATCATTTAGCTGATAAAGGACTTGTATCTAGAACATACAAAGAACTCCTGCAACTCAATATTAAAAAGACAACCCCATTAAAAATAGATAAAGGACAGACCTGAATAGATCTTTCTTATCGTCTTCCACCACCCCACTCCCAGTAGGAAATAATTTCTTACTCTATCAAGACAACCTTTTCTTTCAAGTTCTTACATTCTTCCACAATCCAGGTCACACCTCACCTTTTCACTATGCCACACTGCTCAGTCTTTGGAAACATCAAGTCCTACTGCAGGTAAAGAAATGCACAATATCCTGCAGGGTCTACCAGTGTCTAGAACCCCATAGATTTTTTTTTTTCCCCACAAGACCTAAGAGGCTAACCTCTTAGGTCCTCACCAGTTTTGAGGGAGAAAGACAGGTTAAGGCTCACTTTCTCCTCTGTATAGCAATCTGGTTTCTTCCTCTACTGAGCTCTTTAACAAAACTAAATGATAGTGTGCTGTCCTCTAATAATTCATATGCCCATGTTCTTGTACCTCAAAAAAATTTATTTTCTGAAGGGAGGAGTTATTCATTTTACTGTTTTATAACACTGCCAGATGCACCAGAAATCCAACCAATGTTTTTTTGACTGATCTCTTTATTTACTTAAGTTGCATCATGAAATGTTGCAGAACTATTAAGACTATTTAAAGCAATAGTTTAAAATAGTTTTGGGTCCCTCCAAATTCAAGGATTACTATAATGTACCTTACATGAAATATATTTCAGAATATCCTAGAAGGAAGTGTTATTTAAAATCCTACTTTTAAATTTGACAAATAACGAGCACATTAATTTCTGCCAGAATGCAGATTTGGAAAGAGAACATTGATACTGAATTCAAAGCTGGCTTCCTATTTCTTGTGCCTAACAGTTCTGTGGGCCACTTTTGGAAGCCACATGTTATTTTGGCATTTCCTTGTAACAGGATTTGGATTTATTATACAAGTAGCACATTATTTCCAGTGCCTGGGCCATCTGAAGTAAGTAAAACTTCGACCTTGGTGCTGCAGGCAGTTAATGACTGGATAAGCCCCAGTTGGGGAGGAAGGCAGTTTAGTCTTTCCACATGCCAAACCTAAAGCAAAGATGGCTAGAAATTGGCTTGCAGGATCCCATAAAAACAAGAACTGACTTGAACCTCACTTAAATATAAACAAAATACCATAATGAGGTTTGCAATAATCTCACCCCCCGTCTTTCTTTATTAATCCAGTTTGTCTCCTTTTTGTTGGTGGCAGTGTTTTTAATACCCAGGATCTTTCCTGGGTTCTAGCCTGAACTGAAATGCCAGAAAGGCAACACAAAGTTCTGCCATTGTGTTTATGGCTAACTGGATGTGGGAAGCACTGGAAATATCAAGACATTATAATTAAAGTCCATCCAATTACAATTCTTGCAATGAAGAAGAATACAAATAACAAGACAGTAGCCAGTGTGGCTTTGAAGGGGACTGAGTCTGAGGCCCATTGGCAGAGTTTTTTAAAGGAGAATGAGAGAGAGAGAAAGAGGAGGAGGAGGAGAAGAAGAAGAAGAAGAAGAAGAAGAAGCAGCAGCAGCAGCAGCAGAAGGAGAAGGAGAAGGAGAGGGAGAGGGAGAGGGAGAGGGAGAGGGAGAGGGAGAAGGAGAAGGAGAAGGAGAGGGAGAGGGAGAGGAAGAGGAAGAAGGAGGGGGAGGGGGAGGGGGGGAGGAGGAGGAGGAGGAGGAGGAGGAGGAGGACAGGAAGAAGAAGCAGAAGAAGAAGAAGATGAAGAAGAAGAAGAAATGAAACTTTTTATTTTGGAATGATTGAAAAGCAAAGTTGTGAGCATGTTAATGAAATCCACTCCAATCCCAGTAGCCATTGCAACTGTTAATATCAATGTCTTTCCTGTTACAAGTTTTCAGTCATGGTACACCTAGGTGGCTCAGTCAGTTAAGCATCTGCCTTCTGCTCAGGTCATGATCCCAGGGTCCTGGGACTGAGTCCCACATTGGGCTCCTTGCTCGGCAGGGAGCCTGCTTCTCCCTCTGCCTGTTCTGCCTGTAGCTCCCCATGCTTCTGCTCTCTCTGACAAATAAATAAATAAAAAGTCTTTAAAAAAAAAAGATTTAAAATAAATAAATTTTTAAAAAAGGTTTTCGGTCAGTGTTAAGTAGAAAAGGATGGTTAAGCTTTACATTGATTCCTTGCCTCTGTATTATGTCTTGAAGATAAAAGAATAATTTTAAAAGTAGAAAAGAAGTAAAAAAACAACCAGAAGAACCAACTTCTAAGTAATTGAGACTGAATATTGCAGGTTTGTAACTGGAAGCAGATTTTCAATATGACCAATAAGCCAGTGCATATCGAGCAACTGTCACATTATCGGCTCCGTGCAGACTGCAGACTGAGTTTTGGGTTCCATTAACTCAATCAGGGAGGAACAGCTTTGGAGAAAACTGATGGATTTTACTCTACATGTGTTCTGTAGTAAGATGTATTCAGCAGTCCTTTGGATATTCAGTCTGGGGAAAAGCTGGAGGCCAAAGAGAAGGAGATGATGACAAAATTACATATGACACTCACTAGGTGCACTGGGTGGACAAAAAACCAGAGAGAGCCTGGAAACAGCTTTGCGAGTATGTGACCTGCTCCGTCTCCCAAAGCCCCATGCCCGGGCTCCAGCCTAGTGAAATGCCCTATGACTATGATTTTGAAATTCTTCATCATTTTATCTCTGACCTTATGTTTTGTAACCAAAGTTGGATGGGAAAACAGAGCAGGTGAGGAGGGAAATAAGTGCAGTATGCTTGTCCTCCATTCCTCGCTTCCCGTTTTATGAGGACATTCCTGCTGTTTCCTGAGCACATAGAATTCCAGTGCCCGCCATGTGCGGGAGATTGGCAAGACTCAAAGTGAATACCAGGTAACCTCAAACTGAAGGAAGGCGGGTAGAAGAAAGGCTGGAAGTCCCAAAAGACCATGATTCATGTTCAAACCAGAATTTGCTGGTTTGAATGGAATCGTTGGCATTCCAGAAAACATAACTAACCATGAAACCCTCTTATCCATTCCTATTGGTGTTACTTCCTTGTGTTAGACAGCAACATATACCCAAAATAAAGACATGGAAGGGAAGGGAGGGATAAGGCAACCCACAGTTCCTTTCCTTTCCAGTCCTTCCTTACTCACCAGTGAGCCAATGCTAGAGTGTGTTGGTAGAATGTGTGCACATCAAGAAATGAAACCGAAATCAGCGGTTTGTTTTGTGCAGTTTGTTTGATTCCACACTGTTTTGGTAAGAATGAAATACGTGTGTGTGTGAGATACAAAATACTAATTGTGTCATTTCATTGATTCTCCGTATGAGCTAAATGTTCTTAAATTTGCATTTATATTGGTGTTGTACAGTATAAAAACAAATGGTAAAATTCCTACGAGTAATTGAAATTTTTAATTTTTCTTTACCTAGAATGACATTAAATAGCAAATAAAAATACAACATCACAAGTGAAGAGAGAAACTGCAAAGTGAAAGAGAAAGCTTTCATGGTGTCTCTTCCTGCTTTTTGAACATAGTAACCCATATTTTTATTTTGCTCTGCACCCCACAAATTATGGAGCCAATCCTTTGGGAAGATTGTTAGATTTAAGGGGTACCAGAATCATCACAGTCATGGAAAGCAAAAGGGAAGTGTTTGGGAAAGAAAGCTGCTGGTTATTTGCTCAAATACAGCCCCAGAATGGCTCCCTTGCTGAGGTGTGGGACAGGACACTGCTGCATGCCTGCCTCTGACTGGTATCAGGCCAAGCCTCAGAGAGATGGCTCACCTCTGAATCTGCCTTTCTTTCTTTCTGAACCCAGGCTGGGAACTGAGAATAGACAGTGAAATAGAGGTTAATCTGGAAACCCTGAGAGAGCAATATGGGGAGAGTGGCATTGGGAGCCAGATTTGAAAGGACTAAGCAGTCAGCAAAGAGAAACTTAATGCAGCACAGATAAACTACACTCTCGGGAAGTGTATTGGAAGTTTGGATGGATGGATGGATGGATAGATGGGTGGATGGATGGATGGGTGGGTAGATGGATGAATAAATTGATTTTTTAAAGATCTTATTTATTTATTTGACACACAGAGAGAGATCACAAGTAGGCAGAGAGGCAGGCAGAGAGAGAAGAAGAAGCAGGCTCCCCGCTGAGCAGAGAGCCTGACGTGGGGTTCGATCCCAGGACACTGGGATCATGACCTGAGCCGAAGGCAGAGAGGCTCTAACCCATTGAACCACCCAGGCACCCCAATAAATTGATTTATGTACCTTGTTTTCTACTCTTTATAGTTTAGACACTATATTATGAAGTGGGACAAATGGAGATTTTTATAATTAGATATGAAAACCAAGAATAAAACTGGAAATAGTGTGTGAAACATTCCCCACAGATCTAAATGTTACTTTTTTGTTGACAGGACACTTGGATAATGAGTCAAAATTGGACTTTCATACACAGGTACTTTTATCTTTTCCTTTTTTTTCTTTATAGATTTTTCTCTCACCATTAAAGATAGATATTGCTGACTATGTCTAGAAACAGGACGCTAAGGTTGTTCTATACTGCTGGCCATATTTGGTGCTTTTCTCCCCAGTTTTTGGTGTGGGCTGCTGTACACACACTGAACATCCATACTTTTACCTTAAGATCAGATTGTGTCCCATGATAGGCATCCGCCTGATGTTGCCTAGAGATGGGAATTCAATCTGTGTCTTTGAAAGATATTTCTCTCAGTATGAAGCCAAATGTCCCACATGGGGCTTGGCTCTACAACAGCTGCCTCATTAACAGCTAATGAGTAGAGTTCAATGCCAAAAAGGGAAATTCCTGATTTGATTATTCCACGTTCAAGGTTATGGCGTTGGTCTAGAGACAAAAGTTCGCTTTCAAAAAATTGAAACACTCCTTACTAATAAAAACAGAAACTGCTTACACCATAAGGCATCTCTGAGTGGTTATACCTGAGAGACTAATACCAGTTGTATTGAGATCGTTTGCTTTTCAAATATTTCCAACCATGTCATATTATAGCCACCTGCTCAGAATGAATTCCTGGCCCCAACTTGGCTTTCAACAGGTTCACTGATTGTACAGGGAAAACCAAAGTAAGAGCAAATATCACTTTCTGTGAGTTGCCAACACTTGTTTCTGTTATCATGAGTCTGTTTTTACAGTGTGAACAAGCTTGGGTTTTAATCTCAGCCGAGAACCACAGAGTTTGAAGCTCCAAAGTGAGGTGTAAGGGGCCATAAACAAAGGCACTTGAAGAGAAAAAGGGAGGGAAAAACAGGCTCTATTTACCTCTGAAATAGATTGATAAAGACATTTTACTTGTAGAATAATACTTGTCTGAAAATTACTTCAGAAAATCAGAGAGCAGGCCCAACTTCTTCCCACCATTTCCTGGCTCAGGCCCTACCCCAACCCCCACATGAAGCCAGAAATAGACCCAGATCTCCTCCTCCCCCATCCATCGAATATCCTTTTCCCACACCACAGCAACAGCTAATTCAATTATCTGAGCATCTCTGTGGGCCTGGAAGCTGCCAGTCTGTTTCACAGCTCTGGTCGTATGTGGTGTGGCTGGAGGATGCTAGCAAGCTGTTCTTTCTTTCCTCAGTCAGTCCTATTCATTTCAGGTTTGGGTAATTGCATGTTTGAGTTCAAGTAAAAATACGAATATGTAAGTGATAAACCTTCTCTAAATCCTAGGGCACATGACTCATACACATTTCAGAAGAAAGAAAAGCTGCAGAATCTCACTATAGGACTATTATTAGTCATTCCAGACTTTGTAAAGAAGAAAGGGTATAGTGTGCTGGCTGGAAGCACTTACAAATTGTTTGGAACATCTACCTCACCACCTCAAGTGTCTGCACATCACTGGCACGGCTAACAGTGATGCTGTTGTCCTTTGAAGGAGCTGGGGCTCCCTGCAAAGTTGAGAGACAAGAAGCAAGCCCAGGATGGCCCAAATGTTAGTCCCCTACAAGCCCCCCACACAATTTTTGTCACATTCATGTATTCTTTGCACTCTTACTCTCTTAATATTTTTTGGTAGATCTCCTCAGATGTTTAGAGAGACAAAAGATTATCAGTTTTAAAAGACAACTTTAAAATATCACTGTACTTTTTCTGCTTAACTGCATCATATGTTCTGGGATCATGGACCCGATCTGACTTTTCTTTTGTAATCTCCTTGGCCCACAGCCCCGTGCTATGCTTATAATAACAGTTTGTACAACAATGCTCATAGAATGAGGCCAACTTTTCTAACTGCAAGTGACTTAGTATATGAATAATTTTACACACCTAAAGTGTAGAAAGTTCAAAATATTAATTTTCATATGGGATGGAAAGAGAATGAGAAAAATTGTATATAAGACTCCTAGGACCTCAGACTTTGACATTCTGTGTGATCTTTTATTTGAAGAGACAAGACAGATGTTTCCTAAAGATAGGCTCTCGAAAGAATCATTTCTTTTAATCAAAAACATATTAGCCCGTGGAATTATATGGTAGTCTCAGCCTATTTAGAAATGCTTAAATCCATAAGCTCAATCATTTCTTACCAGAGAAAAGAAAAGCGGAAAAGGCAGAACACAAGCGGAAATACAAGTGACCTTACGCAACTACTTTGGCCTTCTCTGTTTGTGCCCAGATTTGAAGAGTGTTCACTTTTCTTTGCTAAAAATTTTCCAAGTGTCATCAAACTGAGAACTTGGAGCATCTTGTCTGGTTTTGGGTAGAAAGTAATTACCATCTGCACCCTACAAATGTGGGTAAGCTTGCACTGAAATAAACCACCCAAATCCATGACGAACAACAAAATTGTAGACACAAGGAGCAAAGCGGAAAATTGTAGTATGACAAAATAGCTACATTTAATTATGTAAAATTACATAGAATTTGAGTCTTCTTTAGAGGTGCTTTATTTAAACTTACATCTAAAGGCACATCTTTGGTTAATGCAACTTGCATTTCAAGTCAGGGAGTCAACAGAACAACATTTATTAAGTTTAAAATTTAAGCAGTTTGTAGTTTTTGGAAGTCTAGGGCCACTTTTATGAGAATAGTATCATTAAAAACTGTGAGGTCAATGTGATCTCCTTTTCTTTCATCAAACCTTACATGTGCCTCTACACGTTAAGGCTTTTCTGTTCTCTTTCACAGTGTAAATACCCATTTTAGGTTCTGGAGTCTACTCAAAACTCTCTTCCAGGGAACATTCCAAGAAATAATGTGTCACTATATAAGGTTGGGCAGGTTCTATGACAGCCCTTGGTTGCCCTTATCCCTGGGTCCCCCCAGAGAAGCTACAATGGAGACCCAGCATTATTCTGGCACCAGGAGGGACCCTTGGGGTAGCTCACTGGGTGTCTGGAGGCTGAAAAATCAATGATTTCAACTTCTGATTCCACCAGGAAGTCATTAAGAACCAACACGCCCATTATCCACCCTGACCTCTTCAACCCTTGGAGAGGAAAGCACTGGTGAACCTCCTATAAAACCAGTTCTGGTGTGGCCACAGGGGATGGACCAAAACAGGATGGAGGACTCAAGTTCACTCTGAGTCTAATGAGATCAGATTCCCTCAATCTGGGGGATTAGACGTGAGAAGGAAAATAACCAAAGAATGAACCAGGATTGAACTGACCATCATAGAAAAGATGCAGGAAGTTAATTTCTTGGTGCTGTTTCCAAGCCCAAACAGGCTTCCAGTTCTGCCCATTCCTGTCCTTGGAATTAATCACCATTTCTCAGAGACAGCCTAGCACACAGGTGATATATGTAAAAAATGATACAATAAAGAAAGACCACTTTAATTATGCAACACTCAGGACCACTGTTTCTGTTCAAAAACGTGACCTTTGCTCCTTGGAGCAGCTCTGTAGAAACAATAACAATGACAACAATAACAATCAACTGTTTCCGAGAGAGGGACCTCTTGAGTATACTGTAACAGAGATGCCATCTTTTCCCAGCCCTGCCTGCGTTGTCCCAGATGCAGACCAGGAGAGGACACTTGACCCATGCTGGGCCAATTATGCCTATTCCTGGGAACCTGAAATTCAAATGAACAAATATTGAATTTGTTAATTCTGTGAAGCCAAGCTGGAAAGCAAGGTACAGCCTGCCATTTTAAGGGACCCAGGCACAAAATGAATTGAGAAGGTCAGCAAGGAGAAAAGAATGAAAAGAATGAAATGGACATGCAGTAAAGCAGAGTTATCAGGAGAGGGCCCCAAGGTGGGGAAAAAAAAAAGAAGGGAGATTAAAAATAAAACCTTATAACAACATTCTAATTCTTCTAAGTCTTAGATCCCTTCTGCAATTAGATTCATAAGAACAAATTCCACCTTGCATAGACTAGTATGAGTCAATCTCTGGTCCTTGCAATGAAACGTACATGTACCAGTGGATTTCTTAGAATGAAAAATAAGATTGCTGAGTCATGATCTGTGAATGTAAAGCTCTCAGTTCTGGTCATGCCTGATATTGAATTCTGATCTCACTCTATATTTTCTGGCTTATTTTCTCCCATTTGAATTATTATCCTTTATCAGGATTTCCATATACCGTACAGTCATTCATTGACCTATTTTGTGCATGGTGATGAATAAGGCAGGATTCCTTCCCGCTGGGGGGTGGGGAGTGAGGTGGGGGTCAAAGGAGTAAACAAACATTGACCACAGCATGTGAAAAGACTGTAAAAGAAGCATGGGTTGATGATCTATCGCCCCAGAAACACCTCCTTGTTTAATTTTCGCCTACTTCAAAGAGTTATGAGAATGGGTGCTTTGAAAAACAATCACACAAGACAGGGAAACAGTAGTTCAATTTCAGTAAATTTGTCCATAACTGGCATTCTATAAATGTGGGTCCCCCACAATGGCATGCCATACCTTAGCACCTCCGATCACTATTTTAACAGTTAAAAATCAGACACAAGAATAGATGAGGCAATTTGTGAACTTGCCCAGGAACAGAGCTTGCTTTACAGTTGACAATGGGGCAGGATTTTTTTCATTCTGTGATAAAATTTCCCCTGACAGTTTTAAAAATAAACAAACATACAGGCTTTCAGTTAAACTAGCTTCTTGAATAACATCCTTCCCAGGATGACATGGCAATGACAATGAAGAAAGACATTTTTAAGGTATAAACCCGATGACAAAGAAAACAGGAGAGAGGACATGAGCATGTTGCCAGAAGAATAAAATAAGGGAAAGGAGCTATGTCAGAGGAGGAAGGGACATTGGAGACCAGGCCCATCCAAGGTGAAGAGGGTGACTGGCTGCACCAAGAGCCTGGGAGGGCCCAGCTGCAGCACACAGCAGGGTTGAGGCAAGAGAAAAAAACAGAGGGATTCCCTCCCCTCACTCCCATGAGAATGAGGTGTCTACCGCCCCCACGGAGGTCAGAGATTTCATCTGTGAAAGAACTGAGAGGAAGACCCGTGGGACCAGGAAAATCTGGTTCAGATCAAGAATAGAAAATGCACAAGGTGAAAAACATGGAACTTATTGTTATATCCAAACCCCACTTAAGGAAAGAAGCTGCTACCTTGTAGGTGGCAGATGAGAACATTTTTCTTGGGAAAAAGCCCCAGAGACAATGTTTTCATGCACCAGCAATATTGAGCCTTCAAAGTAGGAGACTCTCTGCCTAATCACCCAGAAATGAAGACAACTACTTACCACACACCCATATCCCCAGATTGTGCAGTTGACTTAAAAAAAAAAAAAAAAAAAAAACAGGAAGGAGCAACTTGGTGAAGGAATAGGAGACTGAAATATCATTAGGTCCCAAGAGTTCAGCTAGATAGTTATCAAACCATTCCAAACACCTACAAACTCAACAGGCAAGAGAAGAGAAGAAGAGTTGCAATTCTAGGAACAGAAAATCCACAACTTTCTGGAAGGTAGAACATGTGGAGAAGTGAATCCAAAGCATCGGGAAGATAGACCACAGAGGGGCCAGCTCCTGGCAAGCAGTGGAGCAGCAGAGCACAAAATCAGAACTTTTAGAAGTCTGCTCCACTGAGGGACAACACTCCAGAGGCTAAGCAGGGGTGGAGCCTTCATGGGGAGAATGTGGTCTCAGGACCCATGGGGTCCC
Source organism: Lontra canadensis (assembly GCF_010015895.1). Lineage (NCBI taxonomy): Eukaryota > Metazoa > Chordata > Mammalia > Carnivora > Mustelidae > Lontra > Lontra canadensis. The sequence continues at coordinate 181,754 of NW_022631290.1, read as the reverse complement.
AGAAAGATCAGGGGTGTCTGACTGTGGCAGAAGTCCCAGGTATCAGAGTGGGGAAGCCGGCTATAGGGACAGAGCCAAGGAGAGAGCTCTCAGCTCAGGGTAACCTTAAACCATGATCCAAGGCACAGTTGGACCACTGCTCTCTGAGCAGGAACCCCACAATTGGCAGATCCGGAGAGACCCCCCTCCTTCCTCCTCTGGGAGGAACAGCACAGGAGTGCATGGCAGGAATCTGCTGGGTTTGGAGACTCCAATGGGGCCATGTTCAGTCGCAGGCCGGGTGAGCTTGAAGCATGGCTGGAGACCAGGGAGACAGGAGGGATTGACTGCTTTTCTTGAGAGCACACTGAGGAGGGGGCCTGGAGCTCTCAGCTCCTCTGGGGCTGGAGATTGGGAGGCTGCCATTTTTATTCCCATCCTCCAAAGCTCTATGGAAAGCATTCAGGGAACAAAAGCTACTGAGAGCAAATTACCCTGGCCTCTGGCAAGGGTGGTGCAATTCCACCTCAGGCAAAGATGGTTGAGAATCACTGCAACAGGCCCCTCCTCCACAAGATCAGCAAGAACATCCAGCCAAGACAAAGTTCACCAATCAATGAGAACTGCAGAACTCCAGAGCTAGGGGAAAGAAACACATAGAATTCATGGCTTTTTTCCCATGATCCTTTAGTCTTGCAAAGCTAAATTTTTTAATTATTTTTTTCTTATTCTATTTTTTTTAATTTTCCTTTTTCCTCTTTTAATGTTTTTTTAACTATCAGACAAAAATTAAAATAATTTGCAAACACCAAACCGGCCTTATAGGAAAAATTGAAAGCGGTCTTCTAAGCAAAGAGAGAGCCCAAAATTAATAGACCAGATAGGAACAGAGACAATATACAGTAACAGTCACCTTACAGGCAATACAATTGGCACTAAATTCATATCTTTCAATAGTTACCCTGAATGTAAATGGGCTAAGTGCCCTAATCACAAGACACAGGGTATCAAAATGGATTAAAAAAAAAAGCCTATCGATATGATGTCTACAAGAGACTCATTTTAGACCCAAAGACACCTCCAGATTTAAAGTGAGGGGTGGGAAATATTACCATGCTAATGGACATCAAAAGAAAGCTGAGGTGGCAATCCTTATATCAGAGAAGTTAGACTTTAAGTCAGAGACTATAATAAGAGATGAGGAAGGACACTGTATCATACTTAAAGTATATGTCCAACCAGAAGATCTAAAATTGTAAATATAAATATCTGTGTCCCTAACATGGGAGCAGCCAATTATATAAACCAATTAATAACAAAATCAAAGACACACATCGACAATAATACAATAATAGTAAGGGACTTTAATACCACCTCACTGAAATGGACAGATCATCTAAACAAAAGATCAACAAGGAAATAAAAACTTTAAATGACACACTGGACCAGATGGACATCACTGATATATTCAGAACATCGCATCCCAAAGCAACAGAATACACTTCTTCCCTAGTAAACATGGAACATTCTCCAGAATTGATCACATCCTGGGTCACAGATCGGGTCTCAACCAGTACCAAAAGACTGGGATCATTCCTTGCATATTCTTAGAACACAATGCTTTGAAACTAGAATTCAACCACAAGTGGAAAGTTGGAAAGAATTCAAATACATGGAGGCTAAAGAGAATCCTACTAAAGAATGAATGGATCAACCAGGATATTAAAGAAGAATTAATAGAGAAATAATAAAAATCAGAGCAGAAATCACTGAAATAGAAACCAAAAGAACAGTAGAACAAATCAACGAAACTAGGAGCTGGTTCTTTGAAAGAATTAAGAAGACTGATAAACCCTTGGCCAGACTTATCAAAAAGAAAAGAGAAAGAACCCAAATTAATAAAATCATGAATAAAAGAGGAGAGATCATAACCAACACCAAAGAAATACAAACAATTATAAGAACATATTATGATCAACTGTACACCAGCAAATTTGACAATCTGGAAGAAATGAATGCATTTATAGAGACATATAAACTACTACAACTGAACCAGGAAGAAATACAAAACCCAAACAGATCCATAACCAGAAAGGAGATTGAAACAGTCATCAAAAATCTCCCAACAAACAAGAGCCCAGGGCCAGATGGCTTTCCAGGGGAATTCTACCAAACATTCTACCAAACATTTAAAGAATTCTACCAAACATTTAAAGAAGAATTAATACCTATTCTCCTGAAACTGTTCCAAAAACTGAAATGGAAGGAAAACTTCCAAACTCATTTTATGAGGCCAACATTACCTTGATCCCAAAACCAGACAAAGACCTCATCAAAAAGGAGAATTACAACCAATATCCTTGATGAACATGGATGCAAAAATTCTCACCAAAATACTAGCCGATAGGATTCAACAGTACATTAAAAGGATTATTCGCCACAACCAAGTGGAATTTATTCCTGGGTTGCAAGTTTGGTTCAACATCCACAAGTCAATTGGTGTGATAAAATACATTAATAAAAGAAAGAACAAGAACCATATGATACTCTCAATAGATGCTGAAAAAGCATTAGACAAAGCATAGCATCCTTTCTTGATCAAAACTCTTCAAAGTGTAGGGATAGAGAGTACATAACTCAATATCATCAAAGCCATCTATGAAAAACCCACAGCAAATATCATTCTCAATGGGGAGAAACTGAGAGCTTTCCCCTAAAGCCAGAAACACGGCAAGGCTCTCTGCTATCACTATTGCTATTCAACATAGTGCTAGAAGTCCTCACCTCAGTAATCAGACAACAAAAAGAAATAAAAGATATCCAAATTGGCAAAGAAGTCAAACTCTCACTCTTTGCAGATGGTATGATACTTTATGTGGAAAACCCAAAATATGCCACTCTAAAACTGCTAGAACGCATATAGGAATTCAGTAAAATGTCAGGATATAAAATCAATAAACAGAAATCAGTTGCATTTCTATACACCAACAATAAAACAGAAGAAAGAGAAATTAAGGAGTTGATCCCATTTACAATTGCACTCAAAACCATAAGATACCTAGGAATAAACCTAACTAAGCAAAGAGGTAAAGAATCTGTACTCAGAAAACTACAAAGTACTCATGAAAAAAATGGGGAAGACACAAAGAAATGAAAAACATTCCATGCTCACAGATTGAAAGAAAAAATATTGTGAAAATGTCTATGTTACCTAAAGCAATCTACATGTTTAATGCAATCCCTATCAAAATACCATCAATTTTTTTCAAAGAAATGGAACAAATAATCCTAAAATTTATATGGAACCAGAAAAGACCTCAAATAGCCAAAGGAATGTTGAAAAAGAAAGCCAAAGTTGGTGACATCACAATTCCAGGCTTCAAGCTCTATTACAAAGCTATCATCATCGAGGCAGTATGGTACTGGCACAAAAACAGACACAGAGATCAATGGAACCGAATGGAGAGCCCAGAAAATGACCCTCAACATCTATGGTCAATTAATCTGTGACAAAGCAGGAAAGAACGTCCAATGGGAAAAAGACAGTCTCTTCAACAAATTGTGTTGGGAAAATGGTACAGCCACATGCAGAAGAATGAAACTGGACCATTTCCTTACAGCACACACAAACATAGACTCAAAATGGATGAAAGACCTCAATGTGTGACAGGAATACATCAAAATCCTTGAGGAGAACACAGGCAGCAACCTCTTCGACCTCAGCCACAACAACTTCTTCCTAGAAATATCACCAAAGGCAAGGAAAGAAAGTGCAAAAATGAGCTATTGGGACTTTGTCAATATCAAAAGCTTTTGCACAGCAAAGGAAACAGTCAACAAAACTAAAAGACAACTGACAGAATGGGAGAAGATATTCGCAAATGACATATCAGATAAAGGGCTAATATCCAAAATCTAGAAAAAACTCATCAAACTCAACACCCAATGAAGAAATAATCCAATCAAGAAATGGGAAGGAAAAAAAAAAGAAAGAAATGGGAAGAAGACATGAACAGACATTTCTACAAAAAAAAAGAAGATATCCAGATGGTCAACAGACACATGAAAAAGTGTTCCACTTCACTTGGCATCAGGGAAATACAAATCAAAACCACAATGAGAAACCACCTCACACCAGTCAGAATGGCTAAAATTAACAAGTCAGGAAATGACAGATATTGACAAGGATGCAGAGAAAGGGCAACCCTCCTACACTGTTGTTGGGAATGCAAGCTGGTGAAGCCACTCTGGAAAACAGCATGGAGTTTCCTCAAAAAGTTGAAAATAGAGCTACCCTATGACCCAGCAATTACACTACTGTATATTTACCTTAAAGATACAATTGCAGTAATCTGAAGGGGCACATGTACCTGAATGTTTATAGCAGCAATGTCCCCAATAGCCAAACTATGGAAAGAACCTAGATGTCCATCAACAGATGAATGGATAAAGAAGAAGTGATATATATATATATATATATATATATATATATATATAGTCTTCCAGCCATCAAAAGAAATGAAATCTTGCCATTAGCAATGATGTGGGTGGAACTAGAGGGTATTATGCTGAATGAAATAAGTCAATCAGAGAAAGACAATTATCATATGATCTCCCTGATATGAGGAATTTGAGAGGCAGGGCAGGGGGTCATATGGGGTAGGGAAGGAGAAAATGAAACAAGATGGGATCAAGAGGGAGAAAACCATAGGAGACTCTCAATCTCACAAAACGAACTGAGGGTTGCTGGGGCGTGGGATGGTAGAGACAGGGTGGCTGGGTGATGGACATTGGGTAGGGTATGTGCTATGGTGAGTGCTGTGAAGTGTGTAAATGTGGAGATTCACAGACCTGTACCCCTGTGGGGAAAAAAAAATATATATATATGTTTATAAAAAATAAAATTATTAAAAAAAAAGAAAAATCAAAACAACTTATTGAGGTGATATTCACATAACACAAAATTAACTATTTTAGAGTGAATCATCCAGTGGCATTTAGTACGTTAGCAACATCATGTTATGCAACCAGCACCTCAATTTAGTTCCAAAGCATTTCTGTTGCTCCAAAATAAAACCCCCTTACCCATAAAACACTTTCTCCCCTATTCTTCCCTTCCTCTAGCCCCTGGCAACCACCAATGTGCATTCAGTCTCCATGGATTTATCTGTTCTGGATATTCCACATAAATGGAATCATACAATGTGTGACCTTCTGTATCTGACTTCTCTTCTTTAGCATAACGTTCTAAAGATTCATCGGCGTTGCAGCATATATCAGACCTTCATTCATTTTCACAGTTGAATAATATTGAATTGTATGGATATAACACAATCCAAAACAGCTTTTTTTTAAAAAATATTTTATTTATTTATTTAACAGACAGAGATCACAAGTAGGCAGAGAAGCAAGCAGAGAGAGGGGGGGAAGCAGGCTCCCCGCTGAGCAGAGAGCCCGGTGCAGGGCTCGATCCCAGGACCCTGAGACCATGACCTGAGCCAAAGGCAGAGGCTTAACCCACTTAGCCACCCAGGCGCCCCAATCTAAAACGGCTTTTAATGCCTTGATCTTGAACGGAAACAACTAGAAATCACTGTACTTATGACCAAAGAAGAAACAGAAAAGTGGAACTGGAGAAAACATTATCATTCAGAAAACACAATAAAACTTCCAAAAAAGCCACAGCTCTAACATACATCCTGAGAGATGAAGACAACACACACATATGTGTGTATGTATGTATGTTTATGTGTATACATACACATATGCACATATATACATATATGGCATGCTTAAAATAAGAGGGTGATCTGAGAGACAAATGAAGGTTAAAAAAAAGTTGGCCAAATAACAAATAAGTTTGGCCAGAATACAAATAACATAAAGAAGGTTAGAAGAGGTTAAGGAAATATCCTTAGAAGTTTGACAAGGGGACAAATTTTGGGAGAAATAATAAGAGACTTAGAAAAGTGTGAGAAGAAAATTATTCAACGCCTTAATTATTCTGAGACAAATATGTTTCCTAGCCTAAAATTTTACACTCAGCCAAGCTATTAGTCAAAGGTTAGAGCAAAGCCATTTCCTGACATGAAAGTTCTCATAAAATTGTGATTTTCTAAGGAATCTATGCTATGCTTCAACAAAATGATAAAAGAAAGAAAAAAACATGGATCCAAGAAAAGGAGGTAAGCACAGAACAGTTCCATGTGGCAGCCTTGTGCCCAGTCCAGATTTTTGCAGGAAGACTGAGGTCTCACGGAATATCACTGTAAATCCAGGATGTAGATATAAATGCCGTACATTTCCACCAGCAGAACACACACCCATCACAACCTACCCCCACCCCAGGAAATGGTGGCATGACTAAGAAGAATCTACATGTTCACCAGCTTCAAAAACAATAAGCTTGTAGTGAAACAGGTATCTCTCTACCTGGCTGTCTCTGACAGAGCATAGCTGTGGGCTCCTTGTGCCAATTATTCTCCCTTCACCTCCCAAATCCATTCTCTGCCCTTTTCTGTCCTGCTCTGTTTTCAGAGAGGCTGACTTCAAGTGAATGTATCCAGGCTATGATGTCCTCTTGGGTCACAATTGGATTCAGCTCACGGAAAGGACTGGGAGGCCATCAGGAGGTAGGAGAGACCAGGATATCATCTCTCCTCTCACCTCGCGCTGTTGGAGCAGCCTTTGGTCTTTCTGTGGCCACATCTCTTGCCTCTCATCAGGCAGCCCCACCTCCATGGCTTTAGCTCTCACCAGAATCCCAGACTGTTCCTTCCCCCTTGGTCCTTCGGGCCAGGGTGGTAATGGCTTCCCAGAGTGGCTACTCCCTAGAGGTGCTGAACACTTCCTTCCCAGTTCCTGACATCTGCTCATACCTTTGTAAATAGTCTCTTTATTATAAAGCTCTATTCAGTAAAAAACCTTTGAATGCAACATCATTTTTTTGCTATGACCCTAACAAACTTACATGTCTTAGTAGAAAGGTCAAGACTTTACAAAGCCATGAGTATAGTACTGTAGAAGGTGATTTCTTTTTTAGTTTTCCCTTTGAAGTTTACCTAACAAATCATTTTTGGAGTGAGTGAGTGAGTGAGTGTGTGTGTGTGTGTGAGAGAGAGAGAGAGAGAGTGGGGGGGGAGGGAGTAGGGAGAAAAAAAACAATGTTTTTTATTTATTTCAGGTTCTGGCAGTAATCAGATGGACAAAAAGATTCTTTCGTACTGGTGCCTAGGGAGTAGTTTTTAAAGAATAGCACAGTAATGCAAGGCTTAATACTTACTAAGTTTACTAAAGTATATATTCAGTATTTTATTACTTTTCAGTAAACATGCTAAAAAAGAAATTCTCTTTTATTATAACTCATGATCCTCACTTTAATACTGCTGTTATGTTCTCTATTCCTGTGTAAAAAAAATCATAAGTAATAATAATTGTAATTATAATATACATATAATTTTGCATCCTGATTTTTCCACTTGAAAGTTTATGATGAGTATATTTCAATGTTGCTACATAATTTTCATAATCATTACCTGCAAATTCTACATTGTAGCTAATCATACAGATGCACCATAAATCACAAACCACTGTTGCTCCTTTTTCTCCTGGGCAATTTTCCCATAATCTACATGAAAATTGTTACTGTGCACGTAACATCAAATAAATCTGATAGACATGAGGTCTTTCCTTGGACGAGTATACCCAGTTAGGACTGAATTATGCTTGCTCTGGGATCCAGATTGGTCTGCAGGACTGATGGGCAAATTGGCTGATGGTCTGTGCGTCCTGAGAAATGGAGGAGTCCTGGGCAGAAGCTTATTCTCAGAGCAGAGGGACCTGGGGAACCAGACGTAGATGAATAACAGGGCTTAAACCCCAGAGAGGGTCAGAGGTTCTAAGTACAATTGCTCTATTTCACCAAATATCCATGAGACACTTGGGGGCACACAGCCACGATATCTTGGGATCCCTGCATCTCAGCGGGAGAAGAGAGATTTTTCTCGCTTCTTGGGGGTGGGGAGTGGGGTGATCAGAGCCCTGTCACCGCTCCAAGGGCCCCATAAAGAACAGCATCAATAGAATCCATGCCTACACGGAGTCCCAATGAGGGGCTTTGAGGGGAGATTTGGGGCAGTAAGTTCCAAATGCAGGTGGCCCCCATTGCAGGAGCAGCCCTGAGGAGCCTTCCCTAGTCGCTGGCAGCAGAAATTTCTATGGGGACCTGAAGCCACAGCCAGAGAAGCATGGGCTCCTCGTGGTTGTTCAAATGACTATTGCAAAGCAGCCCTCCAGCAATTCCCCCAAATAGGGAAACCTTTGTGAAGCTATCTAGCAGTTGGGGCAGATGCCTTTGAAACAACACTTCTCGTTACTATGAATAGGGCTTTACGTTTCCCTCTGGGTTAGGGGAGCCTCTGAGAGATGATTTGTACTTTACAATTTTTATGTTGGGTGGAAGGTACACAGACATTCACTACATTGTTCTCTAATCTCTGAAATATTTCATATAAAAGATGAAGGGTGAAAGTAAACTTATGATTCAACAGAAGGAAAGTAAATATGAGGAATTTGCACAGTGTTCTCAAAAAAGAATTTGCTATTGGACTGACAACAGGCATATTAAATTTCTTTGAAAAAGAAAATTCCCCAGGGCTCTTTTTCAGCCATATGGGTAAGTTTAACAACAGTTCTAAGGTCTCATGACTTCAGTAAAGAACTTTATATGAATAAACCCCAAAGAGCACGTCTTCTAAAAGACATATGCTGCGGAACTACTCATTTGCCCAGCCTAAGGGAAGGTGGCAGGCATTTGACGTCTTAAGCTGAAAGTCTGAATTTATTTGTTTTATGGTTAAGACACTTGACATTAATACAATAGCTGCAGCTAATTTGCTTGTGGTAGATAAGGAAAAAATCAAGCATATTCAATCCGTAATCTAGTCCCAAAGGTAGAGGGTTTTCTCCAAGTGTATTTTATTAAAAACATGTGGACTTTCTTCTGTCAAACAGAATATATTTCAAAGCACTTTGATTGATTGGATTAGAAAGCTTTTGGTTGTAAGCAACCAATATTCAACTTAGAACAAAGAAAAAGATAGTTTATTGGAAAGATCCTGAGGTAATTCCTCACAGAATGAAAGGAAGACTGAACCATAAGGCTGTATGTGGCAGAAGTGGAGCTGGCCTTAGGGGTGATGGATTCCAGAGACTGAAATCTGGTCAGGGTGGACTCCATCTTGTGCTGCAGCTTGCCTCAGGGCATGGGTTCTGCTTCTGCAAAGATGGGCTTCTTCCATAGAAAAGGTAGCATTGGGTCCCTCCAGAATAACATCTGTCCAGCACTATTTGTTTGGAAAATCCCAAAGAAGGGCTCTGATTGGTCCAATTTTGGTCCTTCCATTCCTCAACCGGCCGTTGTGGCCAATAAAATGTCCTACCACGGACCCAACCTCAAGTCTGCAGATTCTACCATCCATAAGAAGGGGGCTTATAGCACAGATATGGCCACTGGGAGGATAACTCTGAGCCCAGATGACTTTTCATCTGTGACTACAGGAATGGAAATTAAGAAAATAAAGAAAAACTACCAACAATCTCATCATCGCCAAATTAACAGTTTTGAATGAGAATTCTGTTCTGGTTTGCCCATTTGAACAAAGAGGCTAATATAAAATATTGTCATAGAGCCACTTGAAAAAATACATGGCATTAAAATCTGTGTGAAGAAACAAACCAAAAAATATAGGAACAATGCTCAACTTCTGGGGACCCTTGAGTCCGACATGAAGGACTGTTTCTGTTCCTGGAATTCCTTAAGAAATTAAATACAACCCAGGCCTCTGGTGGTATAGAGTATCAACTGGTATAAAATATCGAATGCTATTAAAAATATCGCTTTAAATGTCTACACTACCCAGAGGCCTCTCGACCCAAGTGCTTTCCAGATACAAGGCCTAGCTCAAGAATAGGCCTGCGTTTCCCTTCATCTGTTTGTTGGGCAACACATTGAGAGACTCTCTAGATCAGACACTTTTCTAGGCTCTACAGAATTGGCAGTAAACCAACAGACCCAAATCTCCTGGCTCTGTGGAACCAGTAAAATATTATGGGTGGCGGGAAGGGAATCCCAGGCTAATAAGTAGGTAGACATTTAAATGATCAAGAAAAAATTCCAAAAATAATCACTCTAGTCGCCTCCATGGGCTCCCCTTAGGCACTGAGATGCCCCAGAAAGCTGGTACCATGCACAAGGTAAAAAGCCAGAGCAAGGAACCAGAGAGAGGACTTCCTTCCTTAGGTCCTGTGGGGGTTGATCTCAAAAGTTGTGTCACCATAACCACCCATGCCAAACCCGGGTCCAAACAAAACACTGTGACAAACGTGACAGCAGACCTGTGAGCATGGCCATCGCAGCCCCACCCCCACCCGTACTCCACTCCCCACCCCACCCCTACCTTACCCCTCACCCATACCCCCATATCCCCTCACCACTGGCCAGAAGCAGAGGTTAATGCCGGCTCTGTCCGTACATTTCCAAGGTTGGAGCTCTCTGGAAGAGTGGCGAGGTTTGGGATAAGGGTGGCAAATCTCCTGAAAAAGCGGTGAAGATATTAGCATCCACAACTGTTAGAGAAGATCTCGGAAAAATTAAAGCATCATGTTATGAGAAATACATCCTTGAGAAGCTTTTTAATTCCTATTCATGAAGAGGCCGTTAAATAGGAAAATATATTTCAGTGCACGGAAGAACATGGGAAAAAAAATAAATTGAAGAACAGGACTCAAAAAAGAAATAGGAATTTTTAAAGTACTGTACCTTCTATATAGGTTCTAAAGTCCCTGACCCCAAACAGCTTGGAACATGTTAGCCCAATTTCACCGCATTACAAAATAACAGAGCTGGAAGAGATCATCAAAATGACCTCAGTCAGCCCCTTTCATTCTGTGACCCAGCTTCTGCTATCCAGAAGTTGAGGGACTGGTTTGGGATCACACTGTGCAGGATGGCAGCTGGATCCCAGGTCCCTTGACTCCCAGTTGGAGGCAGTTCATTCTGATTGTAAATGAAGAGATTTCTACAGCATATCTGGATTTCTTTTTTTATTATTATTATGTCATGTCACCATGCAGTACATCATTAGTTTTTGATGTAATGTTCCAGGATTCATTGTTTGCATATAACACCCAGTACTCCATGCATTACGTGCTCTCCTTAATAACCATCATCAGGATAACCCATCCCCCCATCCCCCTACCCTCTGAAACCCTCCATTTGTTTCCTGTAGTCCCTAGTGTCTCATGGTTTGTCACCCACTCTGACTCCCCCACTTCTAATAACCTCCATGCTATTCCTTATGTTCCACATATAAGTGAAACCATATGATAATTGTCTTTCTCTGTGTGACCTATTTCACTTAGCATAATTCCCTCCAGTTCATGTCAATGCAAATGGTGGGCATTCATCCTTTCTGATGGCTGAGTAATATTCTATTGTATATATGAACCACATCTTCTTTATCCATTCGTCTATTGAAGGGCATCTCAGCTCCTTCCACAGTTTGGCTATTGTGGACATTGCTGCTATGAACATTGGGTGCATGTGGCCCTTCTTTTCACTACATCTGTATTTTGGGGGTAAATACCCAGTAGTGGAATTGCCGGGTCATAGGGTAGCTCTATTTTTTAAAATGACGGAAGAAAACCCATCACACTGCTTTGTGGTCCTACTTTATATTATAAAAGGTTTATCTAAATACAAAAAGGCTTTTTGGCTCTTTCTAAAACTCTATGGAGCATTTTGTGAGAGAGAAAATAAGACTTATCAGGACTTGTAATTTCATGCAAATTATTTTGGGGAAGTCACTGAATTTTTGCCCTCCTTGGATGGTAACTACAATCGTCAAAAATCTGTAGTTCTTATGAATCTCCAAAGATCCTTAGAAGAAGAGGGCCTGGAGGCTACTGTCAGTTATTTGTAAAAAGCCTATCTACATTAAAGTTTTAAAAGCTAAAAAAATAATAACTATTATTATTATTATTATTATTATTATTTAGTCACTGTTATCTTCTGAAACCTTGGAGTAAATAAAATATTTATGGTAGCAAGGAGGCCTCAGCATGAAACGGAAGGACTTTTAGCAAAACAAGACCTTAATAAATGTTTTCTTAAAGTATTGGAATAAAATCTCCTAAAAACAAAGATGTTTGCTCAGCAGTGCTGTGGGTAAATGATTAGGTTTTGCTAAATAATTTCCCATGACCATACAGAGGACCATGACAGTAATTCACCAACGTAGGCACTGCCATTAACATGATCTTTCTTTGCCAATATCGTAATTCCATAAAAACATAGGTAATGTAATCCACCCTCACGGGATACAGACATTGTAAAATGAAAGAAAAACTTCCATTCTTATACAAAAGTATTTCAATCTTACAGTTTTGTTTTGTTTTGTTTTAATAATTTGGAACTTTCTGCCTTTTTTCATGAAAGAGTTAAAACCTATGAATTTACCTCTGAGTAAGATCTTGGCTGAAGCACATCAGTGATCTTAAGTTCTAAATATTTTGGAATTATTTTACATTTCCTCCTGGGTTCCACAGCTGGATGCATTTATGTTCTCATTCTAAGTAGTTGGAAATATTTGTTATTAATTTGGGATGTGGTAAAAAAAAAAAAAAAAAAACATGGTGCCCTTTAATACTCTTTTTTCGAGGAATTTACTGTTTTTCTTTGTACCTTATCTATGCTCAACTCTTTTAACTGCTATATATGCTTTAAAAGGTGATATAGTCTCTGTTTATGGGACAAAGTTTAAAGTATATTTCTGTTGACGCAACCCTATTACTTATTCTTACCTACTTCACCTATCAAACTGACAGTGAGGTGACAAAGTTGTTATCTACGACTCTTCTATCTACATCCTCTGTATTTACAGAGTTTTGCTTACATTTTAATATCATGCACTTAGAACAAATAATTTAACTGTTATATCTTCCATGTAATATATTCCTTTTGTTACTACTGACTGCATACTTTTTCTCTTGTCTTTCGTCTGAAACAAATTCTGCCATTTGTGTTGTTTTCATATTTATTTTTGCCTAATTTTGTTTGTTCATTTTCAAATTTTAACCTTTCTGGGATAACTTATAACAGGACCCTTCCTAGTAAAGAACTAGGATTCTGTTTCTCAACCCTCTCTATGTTCTTTCTTTTAGACTAAGGAATTTATCCCATTGTATTTATTGTCATAATTGTTTTGTTTGGTCTTGCTTCTTCCTACTTTTCTTTTCTATTGCTCTTTAAACATTTTTTTTCCCCATTTTCTTTGCAGGGAGGGAATGTTTCTTAGTTAACTTTGCATATTAGGATCTAATCCAGTGCCTGGCCCATAAGTATTCACTAAATGTTTGTGGAATGAATTAATAAGTATAGTATAGCTGGTTTATATAATGATATGAAAGATACATACATAGTGATTAATTTTATTTTTGAAGCATTTAAAAAACAATATTAAACTTTCAAGATTAACAGTGGGATAATAAAGTTATGCTCCTCTTTACTGAAAATGAAGAATTTGGCACTTTTGAATTCCTCTTGGCAAATCTACTACTCTAATCTTTGTCAATGTAAGTCATATTTATTATCACCACCACTTTCTTATTTTTACAATACGGAATATTTGTTTCACATAAAAAGTGTAGTTAAGACAATAATTTTAGATATATATCTTTTTATTTAACTTGTTTCCATTTGCACTTCCAGTCCATTCCAGCTATGATTTCCTCATTCTTGACTTATTTTATTTCTCATTTTCCTGGCAAATATCTTTAATTATGATGTTCGGGGAGGTATCAGGTATCAGGGTTTCTAAATCTTTGCCCATGTATGAATATTTTCTACTTCTTTCCAAACTAGATGGCCTACGGGGGTGTGTCAGAGTCTCCAAACCTCACGTCTCTCTGGAAATTCTGACAGGATGGCTTTAGGGTCATGCTTCTCACCCCTCACCCAAGCGTGTCTGCTAAATTCAGCACTGTGCTAGCTGATTAATACCTATCAGGTACACCTCAAAGAGGTAAAAGATTGAGAACCAGTCTTTGATTGCTGAGTGTCACTGACAAGGTGGAGGCCAAGTTTTGTTTCTGCATGAGTAACCTGACGTTCCATTCTGAGGCATCTGACCAGGCTGGGCCAGAGCCATCTCTGTGGCTAGTGCTGAACAGCACGGGGGATGGCAGCCTCTCCAGAGCCGAGGTAGTGAGGAGGGAGCTGTCAACAAATGTTCTCAAACATCAGTGCTCTTATAGAAGGTGGGGATGCCAGGCCCCTGGAAACCACACTTGTCCACCACAGGCAAGCTGATGGGAAAAAGGATTTCACTAAACCAAACATAGATCCTCTGGGGGACATCTTCTCAGGATTCTTATTCAGAGTTTCTAATTATGTGACTTAAACCTAAGGGACTAAATTGAGGTCATTTTCTCCATCTTGTGTCACCTTTTTTCTCATGTATCTAGGTCTGTTCACATAACATGGATGATATCTATCAGTTATATAGAACAAGGATGTTAGATCATGGTTTGTTTCTTTCTGAAAGGAATTGGAAATTTGAAGTGTATAAGATTACCTTCACTTATATATCTATGTTGTCCCAGGAAGCAGACTTCCTGTGCTAGGCTGGGAGTCCTGGGGACTAGGAAATTCTCCAAATTCACTTCACACCCCTAAGTGTGTCCTCATTTCAATGTTCTTATTTACACAATATGGAACATTTGCTTCATGTAATGAAAATGTACTTAAGACAATTATTTAGATGTACATGTACATCCTGTGCCACAGACTGAGTTTAATATTAATTGTAAGTCATTTATTTTCAAAGGGAAAAGGGTGCTTACTGGTGGGGCCTGCAGGGCTAACTGGAAGGGGGAAACACCTTCCAGGTCAGGCCCTGAGAGCATAGACAATCCCCACAGTTGTCCTCACGCTTGCTATTTCAAAACTGAGGAACAGAAAAAAAAAAAAAAAGAGCTAAGGGAAAATTCTTACAAGAACAGATGAGTAGAAAAAAATAGTATTAAAAAGTATTAAAAGTATTAAAAAGATCTCTGGAATTAACTTAAAATAAGTAACTAAAAGTATAAATAATATCAACTAAAAAAATGACTTCAGCTAAAACAATTATGTTCAAAAGAACCCATTAAGGCTCTGTGGTAGTTGAATACTGTCTATTTCCTACTCTGCTAGACTGACCACGTAAGTGAAGAGTTTCCTGCAAGGATGCCGCATGACATCTGTGGATAGTGAAAAAAGCCAAAGGTAATACCGTGTTTGGGCATTTTAAACTCCAAATGTCCTGTATCATAAGTCAACAGGATTCCCTAAATGTTATCCAGACTTGCTGCTGACAACTACATCTTTTCCCAATTCTATAACATACAGGTGTTTCTATTTTTAAATCAAGGACAAGGCTTTATTTTTACCCAAACAAGTGCACTGGTTCTTTTTTTCCAGCCCATTGTTATAAAAATCTGTGATAAAGTGCATTTACTTTACCTCTAAGCTTCTGGCAATCTACAAATATTACTGTAGATTTCTGTATCCTCCAAATAGCCGATCAAAATAAACAGAACACAGCTTTTTTTAAGTTGTAGTTTTAAAGTAAAATAAACAGTTGTAATCATAAGAAAATATCCATTTGGTCTTTAAAGAGAAAGGAAAACAGTCTATGACTCTGTTTCTCTGATTTTTTAGGGAGGTGGATCTTTCTGCTGAAACGTGAGAACAAACTCTTCTGAAGTAATCTACAGAAGGGGTGGGCAGACTGGCTAGTACCACCTGCAAGGGACAGGAACCCAGAGATGAGGTGTCCTGCGAAGAGATTTCTGAGGCTGTTCAGGCCAGTCTCAAACTCAAAATGAAGGGCAGAAGAGGCAGATTAAGAAATGGGGGCCCTGGGGCACCTGGGTGGCTCAGTGGGTTAAGCCTGTGCCTTCGGCTCAGGTCATGATCTCAGGGTCCTGGGATCGAGCCCCGCATCGGGCTCTCTGCTCAGCAGTGAGCCTGCTTCCTCCTCTCTCTGCCTGCCTCTCTGCCTACTTGTGATCTCTCTCTCTCTCTGTCAAATGAATAAATAAAATCTTAAAAAGTAATAATAATAATATATTTAAAAAAAAAAAAAGAAAAAAGAAATGGGGGCCCTGGCAATATCCCCAACACAGAGGCTTCCTCTGGCCAGGGCTTTTTTTCTTTTTTAAGATTTTATATATTTATTTGAGAGAGAGAGAGAGAAATAAATTATATTTATTTGAGAGAAAAAAGTGTGTGAGGAGGGGCAGTGGGAGAAGCAGACTCCCCACTGAGCAGGGAGCCTGACACGGGACTCAATCCCAGGACCCCAGGATCATGACAGAAGGCAGACACTTAACCGACTGAGCCACCCAGCCGTCTTCTCAGGGCCTTTTGATGCTTCTAATCTTGTTTCTCTTTTCATCTACAAGTAATAGAAAGGACATGGAAAAAGATACTTGCTTTGCAACATCATGGCAAAAAAAAAAAAAAAAAAAAAACCAGCTGTAGAAAAACTTGGCAATTTTATAAGAAAAGACAGGTTCATGCTGTCCATCTCCCAAAATTAGGAAGAGAGGCAGCAAGGATGATCCTGCCCCACCATGCTTTGGAAAAAAGTGAGTATGTCCATCAGTGCATCTTTTTTTTTTTTTTTAAGATTTTATTTATTTATTTGACATACAGAGAGAGAGACCACAAGTAGGCAGAGAGGCAGGCAGAGAGAGAGGGGGAAGCAGGCTCCCTGCTGAGCAGAGAGCCTGATGCGGGGCTCAATCCCAGGGTCCTGGGATCATAACCTGAGCCGAAAGGCAGAGGCTTTAACTCACTGAGCCACCCAGGTGCCCATCTTTTTTTTTTCTTTTTTTAATATTTTATTTATTTATTTGAGAGAGAGAGAGAGACAGTGATTGCAAGGGAGAGCTGGGAGTAGAGGGAGAAGCAGGATCCCACTGAGTAGGGAGCCTGATGTGGGGCTCAATCCCAGGACCCTTGGATCATGACCTGAGCTGAAGGCAGAGGCTTAACCACCTGTCACCCAGGTGCCCCCATCAGTGCATCTTGTTGAGGTAAGAGGGAAGAACCAGGTAAAATATTCCAGAAGTTTCATCAACATATAACCATCTTAGCCATAAAGAATTATACTAAATATAACATAACTGAAAATCAGCATTTCTAAGCATTTCACTTTCAGATTTAATTAACAAGTTAATCTATTATTCTGATAAGATTCTTTTAGCTAATGAAAAAAAGACACACACAAAAAAAGACAGAATCTGATTTTGCTTTATTGAATACTACCCCATGCCCAGTATTTACAGATGTAATTTGATGGAATTTATAAGACTACAAGTGAAGCATTTTAAAAAGTTAATCTGAGATACTCTTAATGGAAATCATCAATTCATATGTGTTAATACAATAACTAATTAAAAATTTTCAGCCATTATCCAATGTGGTTCAGTTCATAAAAACTCTATTTTCAAGAAGAGAGAAGTCTGAGGAAATAAGAAGGATTTTCAGAAAAATATTTCCATATCTAGTCACAATCTTCCAGTTGTTCTGTAAAAGAAATCAATAACGATTATAGACATTCCGACCACCATGAATTAAATATAGATTTCTCAACTGCATAACTCTTTTCCTTAATGCCATATTTAGCTTGAAGCATAGAAAAACTATTCTTCTTTTATCATATTTTCAATAGGTTTACATATTTTTTATGTTTAAAAAGAATCATATATCCAAATTTAAACCAGCACCTAAACTCTGTGGCCACACATTGTGATAATGATTACCTTGACTCTCCATTAGGGAGAGTCCATGGAAGGAAGAAGATGGACAAAAGAGATGGTATTCCTCTAACCAGTCCTAAGTGTGACTTACTGTAGAAACCAGTTGCTTTCACAGACATTAAGAGGACACCAGATACATAGCATCTCCCTCAGTGTATCTGGAAGAATACCGAGGATGTGTTGACTAATGGCTTGAACTTATATCTGGTACATTCTCAAAATAGAACTGCAAAAAATGGAAAGGGGGGGTGTCATAGTGGCAGATGGGAGGGCACTATTTTCTCTATCTGTACAAATTTAAAAGGTATCTCTCTGGTTTTCAATGGCCCAGGTTTACTCCTCAGACACGGAATTCAAGAATTACAGTAATTCTATCTTTAAGAAGTGTGGGCTTATGTTATTACACAGAGCCTGGTCTCCCCTTTTTTTAAAAAGATGACAGTTCTTAAAAATGTATTATTATTTCTATTTTTTAGACAATCTAGATATTAAAATGTAAATATCACACGTTAATACTAGAATATTAAATGTAAAATTTAATTCCAGCTATACGTTTCAAAATGCCAAGATAAAATAAGGCAGTGTGTCAGTGATAGCAACTCCTTTCTATATTAAAACCTGAAAACTAAACAGTTTTTAATGATATTCATTTTTGCTAGAAAATCACTGCTGAAGAGGCAGATAAGATAGAAAATCATAACAACTAAATGTCATTATCCACAATTTAAAAACATTCATTTGTCAAAAAAGATTCTGGAAATGGTGGTGGTGCTGGATTTTCTTTTATGTAAAAACTTCCCTATACATGATAAATAGGTTTTCTGCTCAACAAACCTATTTTCAGATAATATAAAGGCAAATTTCATGTTATGGATCATCATATAGCTTAAATTCACTGGAGTCCCAAACAATGTTGCTCAAAGGAACATTTTTCAGTAACAGAAATTAACCCTATTCATGAATAATTTAAATGGCCAATAACAATATACAGAAATGAGGCTAAAGTTGGAAGAGTGGAGTAAGGTATATTTGCAAGCAAACCACAGCACAGAGTATCTTCGTCTTCATTGATTACTCCACATTAATATATGTACACATCTGTTTTATGGATATCAGATAAATATATATCTGATGCGTTTCTATCAAGTGTAAATATACCACTATAAATTTCCATTTTTTTTTCTTCAATCCACTTTTGTTCTGGAAATTGCCAACACGCTGATGACTGCAGCTCTTGGTTAATGGCACAGTCATATGAGTGACATACACTAGCTTTGTCAAAATGCAAGGCTGACTTACCAATACAGTCAATAGTTGATCATTTTTCGAAGTGCATCATAACACTTCCATTTGTCTGGGATGTAGAATGGCTCGAAGATGTGAGGAAACGGTGTGTCATACCCACATACTCTTGATATAGGAGCTTCTAGGTTCAGGAAACATTCTTCCTACAGAGAAGAATACAGATAGTTCACTTCAAGAATATTTCTTTCTATTCAGAGAGATGAAACATTTCCACTTGAAATGTAATCCTAGAAAGAGAAAAAAGAAATGTAATTCTATCCAGGGGCATTAAAATAAATCAGTATATCATAACGTTAAAAAAAAAAGGTTAAAAAATTAAGTGACATACCAAGTTTGGCATGATCCCAGTTTTATTTAAAATGTCTTCATACATACATGCATTTATGTCTCCATGCATAGCTCTGGTTTAATCCTCTCTGGGAATATACCAAATGTGTTGTCCTATAAATTCAAATATAGGGCATGACAAAATTGTAAGAAAATGCTCACAGGAAATTCTGCAGCTTGAAATTAGTGGTGGCATATGTTTTCTCTTGTTTCCTGTGCTTTTCAAATTTTATATATAATGGACATGTATTATTATCATAATAAATGTTTCTAATTGCCCTACAGTCAGACTGAACTTCTAGCAGTTACTTAACCATGTTCTGGATTCTCTCATGGCCAGGCTTTTGTAGATGCTGATGGTTCCCTGGCCAATTCCCAGCCCAAGCCCATTGCTCTTTGCCTGACTGCTGTGTGCACATCTCTCAGATACCATGTTGGGATTTGCCTCTGCCAGGAAGCCTTCCCTGGTGGCACTTGCCCAACCCCGCACCACTGACAGAGGGGTTTCTGCCCCGAGCTCTCACAGTACTGAACTGAGTAAGATCCACTGTAGTTGCTCAATTATCTGTCTCTCCTGAGAGACAATGAACTCCATGAGGCTAGAGGTCTGGTTCAAAAATATAAAATCCCAACCACACTTGAGGAATCCTACAGGAAATTATCTTCAGAGGAAAAAAAAAACATTAGGTGACAAATTCAAACTTGAAAATAATTTTTAGAGAGTTCCAAAAAATCTAAAGACAGCTATGTGACTAAACTGTTCCTATGAAAATGATATTAACGTTACCCCTCACAGCTATTACTGCAAATAAAATCTTAGGTTTTTGCTAATAGTTGCCAGAGGGGAGGAGAGTATGGGGTTGGGCGAAATTGGTGTCAGGGAGAGGGAGATACAAGACTCCAGTTATAGAATGAGTTAAGTCATGGGAAGAAAAAGCAAAGCACAGGGAATCCAGTCAATGATATTGTAACAGCGATGTAAAGGGACAGACAGTAGGTACGCCTACAAAGAAATAGCACAATATATAACTTGTCAAATCCCAAGTCGTACACCAGTAATATTGTGTGTCAGCTATACTAAAGACAAAAACCAAAAACCAAAAAACCTCACACAACTTAAAGTTTTATAGGCATCTACTTCCTGCATTACTTTGCTTTACAAAGGATTTGAGGTCCACCTTTCCTTATATATTTTACTTAACTGTATTTTATTTTATTTTAATTGGCTTCTTAATACCATTCTTTATTTTGTTTAAGTTTTTATTTCAATTGCAGTTATGGTGTAATATGCATTTCAGGTGTACAATACAGTGAATCAACACCCGTACATCACACCAAGCTCATCACAGCAAGTGTCTCCTTAATCAACTTCACCTATTTCACCCACCCCCTTCCCACCTGCCCTGGTAACAATCAGTGTGTTCTCTATAGTTAAGAATCTGTTCCTCAGTTTGCCTCTCTCTCTCTCTCTCTCTCTCTCTCGCTCTCTCGCTCTTTTTTTTATTTATTTATTTTTTTGGGGGGGTCTCTTTGCTCACTTGTTTGGTTTCTTAATTTCTACATAGGTGTGAAATCCTATGGTTTCTTCTTTTCTCTATTTCACCTAGCATAAAACTCGCTAGCTCCATCCACATTGTTGCAAGTGGCAACATTCCTTTTATGGCTGAGTAGTATTCCTGTGTGTGTGTGTGTGTGTGTGTGTGTGTGTGTGTGTGTTCACTCTTTGCAAGATACACCTGTGCGTTTGCATGAGCATAGAAAAAGGTCTGAAAGGTCAGACTTGAACTATTACTAGTGGTCACCTTCTGAGGCCAGGAGTGGCAAAAAGGTGAGAAGGGCTCTGGTTCATACTTAACATGTATTGTAATAGTTTTTATGAAACTATTTGTAATTAAATGTAATTTACATTTGTAATTAAATGACACTGACATAAAAGAGTAAAGAATACTTTCTTGTGTGAATAATGGTTACTATTTTACATTAGTTTCGTAACTTTGTATGTAGTGTTTCCTTAATTTGGAAACAATTATTCCACATTAAGTGGAGTGAAAGGATTTTAAATCATTACATATAAATATATAAAGCATATTTTAAAAGTCATGGAAGAAACTAAAGATGTACTAAATGTTGGCTAATTGGCTAAATTGGCTATTTAAATTAAAAAAATCATGGAAGATAACAGATACATAACAGAGGACTATGATTCAATTTTATAAGGATATGCCCTGACCAATTGAAACAGTTTGACATTTTAATGCTTTGCTAACTGAAATATTATTAGAGAGACTGGCATTATTCCCTCCACAAACTTGTGTTAAAACGCGTTTTAAAAAGACCGGAAAAAAAAATGCTTGGGTCAAGCAGCTGCACAGAGTGAGTTCCTAATGGACTGTTTCATACACAAATGATTTGTGTGTGGCTATATGTTTCTCTGGGCAACCATCAAAACAGGCATCCTTGTTCAACCTGTTTTTTTTCATGCAGAAGCTGTACACACACACACACACACACACACTTACAAAAATATTTGAATCTCAATGGCAGATTTGTAGATCAATATACCAGATTAACCCTCTGGGAAGTATGTATCTCTATTTTATACCGTATTATAATACTAGAACTACAGTAAACGTGTACCCTGAATTTCCAAGACCATCCAGATTAATTGTATTCTTCTTTTCCACTGACTGCATAAACATACTCATACTTTAAAGACTCTGATGATCTTTAATTCAGAAATAGTAATCCACATAAAATTAGGAAGAAATAACGACCTCACCCACAGGGTTGTGAGGGTTACAGGTCATGGCCGGCACAGGGGCTAACGTGGAAGAGACCATTTTCTGGTCTCTCTCCTCAGAGAGCGTATATATGGACCAGCTCAGTCCACAGGGAACCATTACAGATGTGAAGGTGAGGTTCCAAAGCATACAGTCTAATATGTAACCAGGGACTTCAGAAGAGAACCCAGACAGGTGCCAAGAGAAAACTCTTCTCCAGCTACTCATAGTCCAAAGTTTCGCCATAGATCCCGTGAAAGAGGGCTGGAACCCTCACACTAGACCCCATGAGGGTTTCATACATTTTGTTGTAGTGTGTGCTTTCACATAAACAGTCAGCTTAAGGAAAAATAGATATTCCTTCCAAAAGACTATTGTCTGAAATTCAAGTATATGGTAACCGAAATTTACTTTTGAATGTCTTTTTGTCATTGTGAGACTCCTCTTTCTAAAGCATGTTAATAATAGTAACCAGACAGAATTATATGTAATGAATTATATTTTATCTCATTTAATCATTCTCACAAATATATGAGGTGGATATTATATTCCATTTCACAGATGAGGAAGTCAAGGTGAAAGAGCCTGGCCCAGGTCAAACAGCTACGTACACAGCCAATTAAGATTCCAACCTGACTACCAACCCGTGTTCCCAGTCATTCATCTGCAAAGTGACTGTTGAGGATAGTAGTAACAGGAAAAAAACTAAAATAAAATAGGTAAAATGGTAAAACAGAAGGCAGGTGGGGATTAAGGTTTTAAAACAGAACCTCAATAGAAATAAGGAGTTAAATTGAGTCTAAGATGCCTCTTCTGGGTATATATCAGGAAGGTAGAGGCTAAGACATGTGAAGGTGTGAGCACACACTAAGCCTCGAAGAAACACATAGAGCAATAAACAGATGGTCCCAGGTCTCAGCAACCTCCTGAGCTGTCCTAAATGATTTAAATAAGCATCACTCAAATTGTTTATATATTAGTCATCTAGGTTGCTATGTGCATTATAACCAGAAAACGAAGCTGAGAGTCTGAAATGATGATTCCAAATCATAAAAACCATAAATGCAAGCAACATAAATTCTTTATTTGCCTATATTCTGCAACAAAACAAAGTTTTAAGTGTCTTGTTCAGATTGCAGAGGAGAGAGCCTGTATATTTTTTAGCAGGTAAGAGAGAGTAAATCAAAATTAATTACAAAAGGACCCGCTGTTGTTTTAAGAAAACTAAAATTATCAGGTTTCCAAAAATTAAGTGTATTGCATTTAATCCTGTGTTTTGGTGAACATAATACCGAGTATATACTGTGTGTATGTAAATGTGTACAGATTAGGAACTTTCATTCAAGACCTCCCAGCACTTAACCACATCTCCCCCATTAGAGTTTTAAGTACATCAAGCATAAATTCTCCCATCACAGGAATTACAGCACTGAAATCAGTTTCAGGCATTCCTCACTGTGCCTTCAGTCACT
Organism: Lontra canadensis; assembly: GCF_010015895.1. NCBI lineage: Eukaryota > Metazoa > Chordata > Mammalia > Carnivora > Mustelidae > Lontra > Lontra canadensis. Next base: position 158,026 of record NW_022631290.1, on the reverse strand, counting down.
CTCCACAAATCTTTTCATTGTTTTTATGGCAAAGCTGTATGATATAATCGATACAGCATGGAATCTGGAATTCTATTTAAAGGGAATCTTTGTTTTCCTATGATTTAACTTCTCTGAGCCTCTGTCACTTAACATCAAATTAGGGACATTAAAAATTCTGCTGTTATATTATCCTATTGTCTTGTAACACTATTGTTACTAGAAGCCTACTTGCCCCTCTAGATCGTACAGAGTGTCTGAAGAGGACCTAGTTTCAAGCTTGACATATCGTAGTGTTCAATAATTGCTAGGTTTTTATTTCCCTCTTGAGATTTCCCAAGTTATAATAAACACTAGGTGTGTGAAATCACAGATTAAACCATCAACGAAGAAAAGATTCTGGTGTACAGAACGGTCAACTCGGAATGGCTACCCTTGTTGGAGACTTACTAAGCCTTTAAAAATGTAAGGAAATACCACAAATAAGTACGTGTCCTGTGAGGAGAGGGTGGGAATCACTGAGGTTATGAGGAGCCAGGCTGCCCTAAGGCCTCTGGAAAAGGGAGGGTCCGGTGCTGCCCCCTGGTGGGGTTCAGGGAGCCTGGACACAAATTGCCAGTTCCTGGGGCTGGAATGATAGACAAATTGTGTGGCTAGATGAGGAAGTCAAGAGCTCTGGAAACAGTTAAAAAAAAAAAAAATTTACCTCCCCTCCCCAAGAAGCACATAATTTCCAAGCAATGCTCCTATAGCAAATTAGGCTGTCGGTTATCTACTGGATGGTTTCAACCAGAAGAGTCCAATATAATTTAATGTAACCAAAGTATAGACACTTCGAAAAACAGCCAAGAATAAAAGACCACTCAGTATCATTTAATTTACTTTTAAGGCAATCATTTGGTCTTTATTTTTTAATTCAAGGCAATCCCAAGCTCGGATTTCTTTCTAGAGACAATTCTGGAAAAATTTTTATTCGGTTCTTCTAATGACAGAAAGTTGGAGACAGCCTATTGTGTTAGACCACATATTACCTTGAGTTGGAAGACTGTGAAGAAAAGTTTAAAGTGAGATAAGAACACTTTGGGTCTTTTATATATGTTCCTACTTTTCATAGCTGACATAGGCTGATTAAATTACTTAAGTTTCCCTGCAAACCTAATTTTTCTAAACATTCAATGGAAAGTCAGAAACGGAGGATGCTGTAATGAGAAACAAGTCGAAAAAGGCATACATTGTCTATGGGATTACCTGATAAATCAAAAATTTTACATTCTTCCTTGGAATAAGGAGAAACATTGGCTCACAACTTAATTCCAAAGTAATAACTTGGAAAATTATTTTTTTTTAAAGATTTTATTTATTTATTTGACAGAGATGACAAGCAGGCAGAGAGGCAGGCGGGGGTGGGGGGAGCAGGCTCCCTGCTGAGCAGAGAGCCCGATGCGGGGCTCGATCCGAGGACCCTGGGATCGTGACCTGAGCTGAAGGCAGAGGCTTTAACCCACTGAGCCACCCAGGTGCCCCGGAAAATTAATTTTTAAATTATTTTGCAAACAAAAAGTTTCACATCATATAATCATTATTATGCCACCAACAACCCATTTAAACTATGAGAATATATTTTGTTTCCAAGAGGAGATAAGATGCAGGTAAATTAAGCTCTAAATGTAGTGAGCACCGAACAAGATGTAGAGGTCATAGAGTTATCCTTTCTTCTCTAGGAGAAAAAAATTTAAGAAGCAACTTTACAGGATTTGTGGATGTGTTCAGTTTTAAACCTAAATTCCAATACCATTTAGTCCTAATTTAAATTGTTAAATTAATAAAAACAACAGAGATTTCACTTCTAAGTGCAAATAGTCATCTAGAGGTCATAATGAACAGTGCAAGAGTTAAATTCTAAACATATGGGGAAAAAAAACACAACATACCAAATGATGCAAACTTGATAGCGATAAAGTCAATGAACTTAGAGACTTGTATTTTGATTATAAGTTGAATAGTCTTATCTATGTAAGGCTAGACATCTCCCAGCTTCCCAATACTATCAGAGAATATTTGTTTTAAATTTGTTTTAAATCTGCCCTGAAAACTTGCCCATAGCCAAAACATGAGATTCAGCAGATGAGAAAAAATTATTCTGGTGTCTTGAATCATACTTCCTTAGCAAATGAGTCACAGAAACCTGTGAAGGCCCTATGCCAGCAGCTCCAAATTAATTTCATTACTGAATTAAATAAATACAACGTTTGCTAATCTAAAATATTATTTTTCATTTAAGCTAATGGTTTAAATACTATGTTATCATGTTTTTAAAACTTAGCTTAGAAGACACAGTAGGCTGTACTGATTTTCTATGCAGCACAAACCTATGAAGTTAATTCTTCAGACAGCACCGTCCCTAATCTGCCCTCGAACATCAAAACTATGCTTATTTTATTTTTCCAATACCTAGGCACAGAAGATGCATTCAATAAACGCTTGTTGATATGAGGTCTCTTGCTTTGAAAATACAGTGGAACCAGTGGAACTAACTGAAACAGTATATGAAAAATAGCATTTTATCCAGCTTTCTCTAACACCTAAAACATTATAGTGAAGCCCACCTATTTCAGCAAAGCTTCTAGGTAAAATCATAATCTTGACTAAATTAAAAGCTGAGATCTCTCTGACTTAACTTCACTGAAATGTCTTCAGTATCTGAGCACTTTAAAAAAAATTCCATTTCTTCCTCTTTAATGCAAATTACTAGCAATCTGGTACAATTTTTGTTTTCTGTGATTTCTCTAGCTAAAGAATGGGACTGAATTCTAAATGAGGATTTTCATTTAAATTCAAATTCCATTTTTAAAATGGACGCTTATATTCTGAAGTTAGAAATACTATATCTGAACTAAATGGGTTTCCCCGCATACAATCTAGCTACCTAAAACAAAGTTGGAGTATGATATTAAAATGTGCACAGAAATAATTCGTGGCTCAAATTCTATAGTTGTATTAGAATATAAACAGGTTAATATAAAATTAACTGTGAATCTCCATAGATTAACTGTAGAAACTGAAGTAGAACAAATTTTAAAATCAAATGTAACATTAAAATTAACGATTTATTACATCATAGGGATTTTTCCTCTCAGAATGATGGTTTTGTAACTTTCACTGTTTTAAAATCAGAAACAAGTGAAAGTAAGTGATAACTCATTTCTATCACTTATAATGTTATCTAAGATCACTGTTTAAGAAAGTGCATGTGTTTGTTATGGCCCAGGGACCATATTAACTACTTTATAGGTATTAACTCATTTTGCTTTTCATAAAAACTAAATTAGCAGCTGCAAAGGCAAAAGTCGCACCCCATCCAAACCACTTTGGTTTCCCAGGTAAAACCTGTCAAGGTCTGGTTCGGCTTTCCAGCCTTCCCCCAGATACGGTCTGGAGCTGTGACCCACAGCTGCCGCGCCTTTCACCTGAAGAGCACGGGCGAGAAGCAGCAGCTAAAAAAAAGTTATTTCTCCCTTCCAAACTCCTGCCCATAAACATCGCTTTTATTTGCAGCCCTTGGTCTCCAAAGATGTCCCGAGGCTTTCAAAGTTCAAAAGCTAAAGTTAAAGTTCTTTTCAGACATAACTATAGGCAAATTCTGACATTTACCACATACCGTGGCTACCATGCTTTTGTTAAAACAATTTATATTCAATGGGGTGGCGGGGGGAGAGAAAGGCAATGCTCTCAAATTTCCACAGACGCTGGAGCTTCTCAAATTTTATAGTTCAGAATTCTTCCCTATAGAAGCAAGCATCGGCAGCAGCAAAGTTGGAAAGTGGAATTTCCTGAGAATGTGGGTGCTTAATGATAAACATAAGCGACTTGCTGCACCAGGGTCATCTCAGGAACAAACTGCTCTCTGTCAGGTAGGATTCTTGCTTTTGTTTGGCAGCAGGAAACTTCAAATACAACTCTTAAGCAACTTTCGATGATCTCACAAAGCATTTGGTTTTTCTGACTGTTGTTTTTTTCCCCCATAAAATTATTCCTATAGCATTCTCATACCACCAAATGGTGCTCAGAAGGCAGAAATCAATCCTGGCTGAAGCAACCTGATGATTCTTTTGTCTCGTGACACAGAAAATATATTCTTTCAGAATTTGGGAAACTGAACCTGCACTAGGAAAATCTCTATTAGGATTCGTCACTGTCCCAATTCTGCAACCTGATTTTAAGTTTCAACACTGGTCACAAAACGAAACTACTAGAATAAAGTGATTTCCCCCTATCTGGCACAATCTTTCTAAAAAGTTTGAGAAGCCGGATAAAGAACTGATGGCTAAAATATCTGTTATTGTACAAATGATCTCTTGTTACGATACAAAGTTTGTTGTTTGTTACTGCTTTTTCCTTCTTTTTAAATATGTCAAATTTCTAGTTTGTTTAAATGCTAAATGTAAAAACTAAATGCTAAATTGTTAAATGTAAAAAAGGCAAGGGAAAGGAAAAAGATCAACTTTATTTTATCTACGTAATGCCAGAAGAGACGTGTCAATGTTTTTACTGAAATTAAACGCACTTTTTTTTTTTTAAGTTAATCTTGGGTGTCATAGCAACACGGCCTTTAAGCTTGGTTTTGCTGAATTAATAAATCAGACCAAGTTGTTTTTCAGCAATTTAATTCTGGTCACTAGATCACTACAGTTTTACTAAGGAAAGCACAACAGAAAATAATGTCCTAAGGCTAGCATCAATTATCAGGGAGATGTAGTCAAAAATTTGTTGATTGGATCCCAACAGTAGCAGCACTCCCAAAATTTAATAATTGAACTAATTTACAAAGCAAACAAGTTTTTGGCAGGAATCTCTGACCTAAATAAGAAAAGGCTTGTTAGTGTTCTCATTATTTACATGCAGACGACTTTTACTAATACAAGGAGTTCAACCTTTTCATTCAACAAATCTAGCACTTGTAATTATTGTCTGCATCCAATTAAAATACAATGCGGAACCCAAAATCTATTTTCCTCTTTGCTAGCACTTACGTATCTATGTTTCTGCCTTTAAAGTTGGTTAACATTTCCTACAAAGAAGCTTTTCAGATTAAATGTCTATGTATCTGCATAGACACATTTTCAGAATTTCCAGAATCAAGAGAGAGTTCAGAATTAGAGGAAAAATACACGTGCCTTTTTAATGCCCATAATTGGATAAATATGTGTGCTGAAGATGAATTAAGATGAATCTACTTCTCACAAAGTCTGTATTGCATGCTCACTGTGGACAGACTTCTAATTAGCCTGATAAAACTATAGATACACTAGTGTAATGTGGTTTAACAATAACTGGGACCTGGTTCTGGATACTTTTATAGTTAAGTGAAAAAAATATTAAAAATGCTGAAGGTACTGTTTGTAGATGAACTAAATTTATGTAGTTTCTTTAAAAGGGTGATGTTCACACAGTTTATTGAGATAGACCAAAGCATTCATTTACTATTTTTTAATCTACCTGTTTGAGGATGAGCGCTACAAAAATTCAATCAGGTCCCTCAATTAGGAATCAGGCTAAAACACACAGCAGGGATTCTCCACCCCACCCACCCCCCACCCAGAGATCACAGGAGCTTCCCCACTGGTCACATACCACAGACCACGATGTGCCTAAGCACATATGGACACAAACAAATAACTCTGTGTTTAATCAACAAATCCTCATGAATATTCTGAGACACAGCACGGAGGCCTACCGGAAAAGCAATGTATTTGTCCATATGCCTCTCACTTCAGGAAGAGGGATAGATACACACAGAGAACAAACAGCCAGACATTAACTACATAGTACCCAAAGAGATGTTCTTACTTCCTAATAAATAAGTACAATTGTTTATATAGTCTCAATACTTTCAGCAACTCTGTGAGGTGGTGACAAGTGAACAGAGGCTGGCAGAGGTTAGGGGAGGTGGCCAAGATCACACAGGTGCACACGGTTCTGCTGGGACATGAACCAGCTCCCCTGCTTACTCTTGGGTGCACGCTACAGGGCTTTCGATTTAAAAGTGCACAGGAGAGTATGGGTTGGAGAGAAGGCAAAATTTTTACTTAGTGCTACCATTACACCTGTGAAATAGAAACTGGTGGAATTGCCTACTTGTTGATGCAAGTCCAACCCATACATACTTTTTAATAAAAGGCTTAGCAGTTTAGTGTCTTTGGGGGTCAGGGGTCACTAGGGAAGAGATGGGTCTCTAGAGTTACAGTAGGTTCAGCACAAATTGAGAGGTTTGGCTTCTTTTAAATATTTGTTGGGGAGAAGATGAAAAAATGAGGGGAAGGAAGGACACGAGTGGAACTTTTTTCTACGATGGGCTTGCTTGAGTGCGGGGCACAAATTGCCCCTTTGAGTTCTGAAGCTGATGTTGAATTCTGAGAAAAAAAATGGATGTTCAACCAATAGTGCGCTGTAAGCTTCAAGTTGCTTCTACCCTAAGATTCAAGAAAAGCAATTCAGTGCTTCACCAGGAAATGAAACTTACTTCCTTTCATTTCCTTATCTATAGGAAAATCTAGATTTAACTTAAGTAGCTAAGTAATTTGATAAGAACATGACAGCTTTTTGACAGAGTAGGAAAACAGGTCAAATAAACATGGGTTACAAGTTTTATCCTAGCCTTAACTTAAATTGGAATGTGAAATTTAATCCTCTCCTTATAGTAAATATTTTATAGCTATTCTCCACGGTTAACTCACTTTGTAGAGCTCTAAAACTACAGAAGAAAATTCCTGGGTTATTTAAAGAAATGTCTTTTGAGACTAAAATTAAGATTTTTTTTTTGGAATTAAAACGACAGACAATAGATAAGACACCACAATTAAATTAATCTGAAATTAAAATGTAAATGTAAGGGCGGTATGGGGTCTCCCTGTCTCAGACTGTAGTCACTGGCTTCAATTAGTGGTTATTGGCACAGGCTCCACGGCTGGCACCGGGGTGTTTATTAAATAGCTGTGGGCTCTCATTATAGGTGTAAAGCTGGCTGCACACACGTAAATGCCACCAAGTGGGCCTGGCTGTGTGCAGACCGGTCCGTCCCCAGGCACGGAAACAGAGAGGTCCCGGTGGTCTGGGACAAGAACCTCAAACATCCCCGAGAAAAGATCACATTGAAAAGCTCAATTAAAAAATTATATATGTTCACAATATATCTGGGGTATGATGCATTAACATTTCATCGTTCTCAATTCCCAGTCCCCCGAACAAGCACGCTTGTATGTCTGACATAACAAATCGTCGACCCACAAGGATTTTCCTCAGGTTTCCTCCAGTGCTAATTATGGAGCAAATCTAATTAAGTTTGTGTGATTCACTCCAGCAGTAGGTACTTCGGTTACTTCAGAATTGCCAAAAGGGATCTGCAGTGTCTCTTCTCCCTCCAAAACAAGCACGCTGTGTGCCAAACTGATAACCATTAAACACAGCTGCAGAGCAAATGCGCGGTCTCGGTCCCATAAATACAGTGTTCACACATCAATCTGCCCCGCGAGCAATGTCGGGTTCAGAACTACCGATTGAGGGTTTATGTGACCATTAGATGAGTATTATATAAGAGTGTTTTCGCCCAGCACAGCTTGAACAGATTCCTGTATGTCATGAGAGATCCTTCCACCTACGAATACTCACTGAAACTCTGAAAACCCCAAACCGTGATAAATAATGTTCAATCAGCATCTTGTTGAATTGGTTTTCGAGCTCTATTCCTTGTGTGAAAAAAAGTCAAAGCGGTCTTGTGCGTTTGAGAATGTGTTTGTGGAGCAATTGACATCAATAGAGTTATTAGCCTCATTCCCCGAGAAAATCACAGATACGGTATATATTAGAAATGCTTTTCTTTTCATGACAGTTGGTGAGTGCGCAACACAAACCTGTGGGCATATCGGAGTTGCAGAAATTGAACGATTTTTATTTCAGTAATTCAAATAATTTCCAAGGAAGGAAATTCTTTTCAGAGGGGCTCTCCAAACTGGGTGGGTTGCCGGATGCTTAAGGCCATGACCGCATTCCCTCCAGAGGCTGTTAGATCACTATGGCAACTACCCTCTCCCTATCAATAAGCAACAGCACTGAACACTGATATTCTTTCAAAAAAAAAAAAAAGGTTTCCTTTTCTGTGGCTGCAATGACAGGGAACTAGCTTCAAGACTGAAATATACCACTTTTTGTGCAAAACAAACTATGTTTGCTGCCCAAACGGTTTCACTGGGATTCAGCTTTGTCAAAAATACAAAAACAGGGAAATCAGCCATGGTGCCCCAGTTTAGTTTCAAAACAAGGTAAAACTGGTGACATAATCGAAGGCTGTTACAGCTGGAACGGGTTATGTGCAGAGGTCCAGGCAGAAGAAGAAAATCGGTCTCCAGGGAGCAAATGACAGATCGGAAGCAAAACTGACATGAGAAGAACATATGCTTCCACCCAGCCCTTGGAGTTTCTTAAAAGCAGCACACATTAGAATGGTTGTAGTTCTTATCTGCGGTTGTTCTCCGATATGTAATTATTACTGTGCAGGGTCATAAATAACTTGATTACACTGATTCAATGAAATAACACCTCCCCCCTATTTAAGGAGATACGTGGTTGCCAGCATGCCTCACTTTAGGTGTGCAAAAACCAGCACCGCCAACTCTCATGCACACTGCGTCACACAGCTCTGCTGCTTGGAGAGATAGGGTGCCTGACGCAGGGGAGGGCCTCAGTAGATCTCTGCTAACCAAACGGTTCTAGTTTCTACTTACACTGCTCACTCTGGGGCATTAATGAGCTTAGTCACTGATGAGGCAAAAAAAATCAACAAGACAGGAGCTGGGGCGTGGACATTTTCACTCCTTAGCAATTACTGAACACTGTCCTACTCATCTACCAGATGCCACACTATTTATTGTGATCATGCCCTCCCCTAGTTAAAAGCTTTTCCTGGCGCCCCAAAGCTTATTCTTTATTTATCCCCATTTCCCTCCCAGCCCAGTACAGACATGCACAGGCCCACCTCCACTCCAAAGCTTACCATTTTACAAGACTGCCTTTACACGAACCTCTCTTTCTTCTCCAGCTCTCGGGTTTTTCTATCCCTTGCTATCTTCACTTAGTCCACTTTCCAAAGTCAGCTCCAAGGCCCTTTTCCAGGAGGCCTCCAGGACCTTGTGTTGTTTTTAAAATCCATGTGTTCAATCATTCGGCAAATATTTCAGAGTGTATTATGTTCCTACCTTCAGAATTTTAAATTCTAGTGGGGGAATAGGTATGAGGACATGCTAGAAAGGAAGTATGCAGGGGTCTGCACTCGGTAATAACAGGGAGCTAGAGCTCCAAGATACCCAGGGGGCTCAGGAAGGGGTTTTTTTTGAGGAGGTGGCATTTGAAAACCATCAGTAACCAGCCCTGCCAAGAACCAGGTAGAAGCATGCCTTCCAGGTCACACAACAAGTACCAAGGCCCCCAGAGGCAGAGAAGAGCCTGGTGGGATCCAGACAGGGAGAGAAAAAGCTGGTGGGACTGAAGCACTAGAGGAGGGGGAGGGTGCACACAGAAGGAGGAACAACAGGGTGAGGGAGGTGGATAGGCAACCAGATGGCCAGGTGGCCAACAGACCAGCCCTGGCAGGAAGATGGTAAAATACGGTTTTGATATTTCACATATCTATATTTTACCAAGTACATACAAGAGTAGCTACAGAGATTTATAGAATTCTCCAGGTAAACTCAGCATTCACTTGTAAGAAATCAGAAATATCATCAGAGATGAAGGCTGGGGTTGCTGATAATGAGACCCAGAACAATACAGGGATGAGGGTAGTAAGTCAAAGTACACAATGTAAACAGATCATTTTGGGGGAGTAACTTGGGGGAAATTATCACTTCATTCATTAGAATACTTTCAAGGGATCAACACTAAAATGCCCACTTCTGAGGAAAATAAAAACAGGGCATTTTAGAACTGGAAGTATTTTATTAGACTTTGTGGCTAACCGGAATCCCTTTTGGCTAATATTCAAATACCTTTTCTCTTCTAGTAATTCAATAGATTTACTACCATATTAGCTCCTTAGCGATAATATCAATTTCCCACTTATTCACACTACTGACTTCCTCTCCCTTTTTCTTATCTCTGCATCTCTCTCAGTGGTTTCTTACGGTTATGTATTATACAGAAAAGCTCAAAAAATGGCCTAACAACATGCATGAAGATCATATTTTTATAAATATTATTTAATGTTCCTTTGGAAAGGATTTAGAATCTACTGCAGAGAGAAACAGATTTTGAAGTGCTCTACGTAGGGGTAGAGCATTCATTTCCTTTCTGGATTTTCTGTCACCAAAGCGGATTACAATACAGCAAATTCTGAGCTAGTCCCGTGTTAATGTTGCTACCCAGCAACCTGGGGTGGTTGTGAGGTAATATAAAAAAGAAAGCAAAATATAATTAGAATGCATACCATGCACCCAATTATACAAAACTGAGAAGGGTATATTTGTTTTTGCTTAGCATGTATCTTAATTCTGACCTATAAAAATTCTGATTAACTGAAAATCCTATAATTTGGAATTATTTGGAATCTCTTAGAAAGTTTAATTCCCATTTGCTTTTTGTTTTGTGAAAAAATGTTCTCTTTGTGAAAAAGAATGACAAAATATCTCAACTTCTTTGGTTTTCAGACTAATACTGTACTGTGAAGTAGAAGACTTGGGTCCTTGTCCCGATTCTGTTATCAACTAGTAAGTGCCAAGACAGTGTGGCTCTAGCTTTTCTTAATCATTCTCACTGCCTGCCAGGGAACATTGATCAACATGATAATAAGGGAACTCAAACTCCAGTCACTGAAAGAGTAAATGCCCTTCCTGAATCCCTTGAATAGAAGGCATCCTAGCATACAATGTCTGGCACACAGCAGCTACTCACTCAGTTGAGGTTTACTTGGAAAATTCCAGTTTTCACTTATCTTTACATCTTCCCGACAGGGAGAAAGGCAAGGGACTGAGAGTCATTTGCCCTTGAATACTGAAAACGGAAGCCAAAAGATTTTGAACAAAACGAACTTCAGCCCTGAATTCTTCACAAAGCTTAGACTCAAGGTTGGCAGGTGACGATTTTGACAATCAAATGGCAAAAAAGAAAAAAAAAAAAGATCATAAAATATAGACAGCCACAGAGCCAAAGCAAACTAAACAAACAAAACAAGGAAGAAAACGAAAGAAACCCCAAGGGCCTTAAGAAGTCACAAAATGCTTTGGTTTAAAAATCAACACTAAGGGGGCTAACTCCATAGTGAGCGGATCAAAAGTACGGGAGTGGTGGGCCATTTTGGTGAAAACAATCTTATCACTATTAACAAAATGGGTGGGAAAGACATCATCAAAGAGGAGGGTCAGAATCACTGGAACATTAAGTACAGAGAGGATGGGGAAAACACTCTTTCATTTGTAACAAAAACCCAGAAGTTGGGCAAAATCTTCTTTGATGATGAAACGCATAAGAATAGTTTCCTGGGGTTAAAACACAGGAGCATCTCCTCAAGGGAAGATCAGAACCTCTAGGACAGGGTAAAATGTTAGATTTAATAAAAGCAGGCATAGGACAGAGTGAAAGCAAATATCTGCAAACCACTTATCTAGCAGAGGTCTTCTATCAGAGGATCTGTACACAACTCTCAAAACTCATCAGGAAACAAAGAAATGATCCAATGAGAAAGTGGGCAAAACACAGGAACAGACATTTCATTAAAGAGGAGATAGATGCCAAATTAAGTACTTGGAAAAACTGTCAACACATTAGCTATTGGGAAAATGAAAATTAAGACCACAGTGAGCTCTCATTACACACTTACTGCAGCAAAAATAAAGACAATGACAACACCAAACGCTGGTGAGAAAGTGATCACCCACACACCAGGGGTGGGAATGTAAAATGGACGAGCCGCTCTGGAAAACGGCTTGGCAATTTCTTATAAAACTAACCATGCACTGATACCATCCAACCCAGCAATGATACTCTTCGGCATTTATCCCACAGAAATGAAAACAGAGCCACACAAAAACACAAACACACAAATCCACAACTTTTTCCTAATAGCCAAAACTGAAAACAACTCAATGGGGGAATGGTTGAAAAACTGTGGTATGTATATTCACACATACCATGAAAAACTACCCAATCATAAAGAACAAGAAGCTATTCATAGACACAACAACCTCGATGGAATTCAAAGGCATTATGCTAAGTGAAAAATGTCTGATTTCAAAAAATCCCATACATATAAATGTTGAAATGACAAAACTATAGAAACAGAGAAAAGATTAGTGGTTGCCAGCTAAATAGAGATGGTGGAGGGTGCAAATAGAAAAAGGTATTACGATAAACAATTCTGTATCTTGATTGTATATCGAGATATGTGTGTACATGATATATAAGATATATGTATACATTGAAGTGTATATGTGGGATGAAACTGCATATGATTGCGCATGTGCACACGTGAAAATGGGCCAAATAAGTGGTGAGAAGTTCTGTAGTCTAGTGAACAGCATCATACCAATGTCCATCTCCTGGTTTCTATATCATACTAGAGTCATAGATGTCACCATGGAGGGAAGCTCAGTAAAAGGTACACAGGGCTGTGAGTACTGTTTTTGCAATTTCCTGAGTGCCTAAAACCTTTCAAAAACTTATTTAAGAGGTTTTTTTTAAAGGTATTGGCTAAAAAATAATACATTGCCGATGTGCTCTCTCCATAAAAAAGAAGGCATATATGTAAGGAGGTAGAAAGGCCTAGAAACGAAGTAATAACCAGGCTCTCGTGTCGTCTGTCAGGAAGCATCTGACTGGACAAATTAGTCTTCTAAATCTCAGTTTTTCTCAATTGTGGAATGGTAGGTCTAGTCCACAGGCTTCTAAAAACTGGATGTGTTTAATTTTAGTGAAGTCCAGTATGTGCCCGGCATACAGGAGATACTGGTTTCCTTGTTTCTTAACCTATACTACATGACAGTGAAACAGACAGACAGACAGCCAGAAAGAAGGTCATAGACCCAATAGAAGTCCAAATGCCAAATCTGAGGGACACCCCAGCCTTACTGACTACACAGAGGACCCCAAGAACACAGGAATTCTGGCCTTAGTCGAGCTGTAGCTTGAGGCTCTGCTGCTGTTCCCTCATGGTAGAAAGTCTTTTCTGCAAAATGTGTTCCCAAAATTTAATAAGTAACTTTAAAAATAGTTTTACATTTATGGAAAAATGGCAAAGACAGTGTAGAGTTCTCATATACCCATGCTCAGTTTCCACTATTATGAACACCTCACATTAGTACTGGTACATTTGCCACAATTAACGAACCAATGTTGATACATTATGATTAACTAAAGTCTACTTGTTATTCATACTTCCTCAATTTTCCACTAATGTCCTTTTTCCATTCCAGGGTCCTATATTCTATTTTGTCTTCTTGTTTCGTTAGGATCTTCTTGGCTGTGACTATTTCTCAGGCCTTCCTTGTGTTTGGTGACCTGGACGGGTTTAAGGAGCACTGGTTGGGTATTGTGTAGAATGTCCCTCAATCGGGATTTATTTGATGATTCTCTCATAATTGGGATGAAGTTAAAGGGTTTTTTTTCTCAAGTATTTCTAGTCTCAGAATTTAATCCCAAATTGAAGAGAGGTGACTGAAGTTGGACAATTTAAACTTCCAGAAACCAGAAAGTAGTTTTCTGGTCACTCTCCTGTTAAGAAACTGCTTGGGGATACCAAATATTTCCTAAGAACATTATTGACACCATTAAATAGATCAGCCTAACCTGTGTCAATCACAACCAAACACAAACAGTTCTAAGACCTATGGCTATGATTAAAAATCTTTAGACTCTAACAACGTTCCTTTATTTCACCTGGTAATTTCATTTTGTAGAAGGTTTTGCCAGTCCTTTATCAAGCTCTTATTAGCATTTGTTCCATTTTCTAGAAAGAGTTTATAGAATCTTAAAAAAATCTGTATAGAATCTTATAAATCTTTAAGATTTATAAAATCTTAAACGCTATATCCAGGAACCACATTTTTCTATTAAATAGAAATCAGAAAAAGGGCAGCAATGTATTTGCCTGATAATCTCCAGAAATACAATGAAGGAAGGCTAGATTCTGCCACAATAATAATGTTGTGAAGCAATGAGAGTTTCCACAAGAATCAGGAATACATGTTACAGATTGGCATATGCTATTGTGTTTAGGTAAATAAAACCGTTTTGATACAGGAAATTATTATTTTATTTTTATCATATTGTATTCTAAAATACAGAAACATTTTTTCCCTGAAATACCTGATGCTCAGAGAAACACCATCGCTATACCATTTTCTATATGCCATTCAAAATGTCCCCACTGAAAGTATCAAGAATTTATAAATGTAAAATAACTCATTATATTGAATCACTATGACTTTATACATAGTGGCCAGTACTGGCTGCCCAGCATCCATTCCCATCTTCCCCCCTTGTAAGAGTACCCAGATTTTCCTTCAGATATCCATTCATCTTCTTTTTCTTCTGTTTCTCTCTCCCGTATATTGAGGGAAGGTGACACTTTTCCCAGTTCCAGTGGCCGGGGGTGGGGGGGGCTCCACTGACTTAGCAAACTGGCATATTCCATTCTCCTAAGTTCAGAGTCTCTGATTCAGGAAACAGGACCTTTCTGGTCTAATGAGTGTGACTCTAGAACACTTGCTTGGACCTGCTAGAGCCGGACGGCCAGCAGAAAAGACATCAGTTCTGAGATCAAACATTTTATACCCAGCCCCCTCCCACTTTATTTAAGAAGGAAAAGAATAAAATGATCATTAAAAACAAAAAACAAAAAACAAAAAAAAAAAAAACAGAGGAAGGGGCTGGGAGTTGGAGAAAGAAGGATGGGGAGAGCAGAGAGGGTAGTGGGGAAAGGATAGATGTATCAAAATTACCCAGGAGTTCTGCAAACTGCAGGTTCATCCCTGACCCCTACATTGCTGAATCACTGCCCTAAGGGACTGGCTGAGCCTCTGAGCATATATGCTAACATATATTACTAGTATGTTGCTACCTACATTTGTAAATTAGAATTCCTCGAGGTACAGTCCTGCCTCTCTTCTTCCTTTAAACCATGAAAACTTAACAAAATGGTAGTCTACATTTCCTGTCTTGGTTTCTTGCCCTCTCAACTCATTCCTGCAATGATGCTAATCTAATTGTGTCTTACATAATGCTCTTCCAGAGTAGGGCTCACACCTGACTGACTGCACACTAAAATTATTTGAAGAGCTTTAGAATTGATGGCTCAGTCCCAACACCCAAAAGCTCTGATTTAATTATCTGAGGGACAGTCAGGTCACCAGGAGTTTTAAAAACCATAAAATATTCTATTGTACAACCAACCAACCAGGGCTGAGAACTACTGCTCTACTGGGCCATTGCTATGAATGACCCCTGAATCACTAGAGTCAATGAATTTTTCTCAGTTGTTTCTACCTTAAGAAGAACTGGTAGAAAATAGTCACCAAAGAGGAGAAGTAATATTTTTCTCACTAAAAATCCCACAAAGTTGGAAAAAGAGAAGAAGAAAATCCATATGTAGAGAAGAGCTGTAGGAATATGTGAGTTAGGATAGCTGAAGTATGAGAATTTTATGGGAAACAGTACTGTTTGAGAGAAAATACTACAGGGAAAAGAGAGAAATCACCGTATTCAAAATTGTCCATATATCTCTCTCTCCCCACAGAACAGTTTGAAAGGGGTCTAGATACTGTGTAAACCCACCTATTAAATGGTTTCAGAAAAACTCTGTTAAGATGTTTTAGTGTCTTAAAGTTTGTGTGGGGAGGTGATGTGTGTGTTAAAAGAGAATCTGAGAGGGGTGCCTGGGTGGCTCAGTGGGTTAAAGCCTCTGCCTTCGGCTCAGGTCATGATTCCAGAGTCCTGGCATTGGGCTCTCTGCTCAGCAGAGAGTCTGCTTCCCTTCCTCTCTCTCTGCCTGCCTCTCTGCCTACTTGTGATCTCTGTCAAATAAATAAATAAAATCTTTAAAAAAAAAAAAAAAAGAGAGAATCTGAGATACCAGAATTTCTTTTTTTCTATGCATTTTCAGAGACACAGATGATCATTAAAAAAAAAAGGTGAATTCGTATTTGCATTCACAAGTAACATAATACTTCAAAAGATCACATTTCAAAAGCAGAAAACAAATTTAGAAGGTTTTCTGTAACTGAAATAACACTAATAATATGACAAATAGATAGCCAACCCCCACTGAGCATACAACCAGGTGCCAGTATTAAGCATGACTTGCATTATATTATGATTCCTCATGAACCCTATAAGAGGAAAGCTTCATAATCCCCATTTTAGAGATGAGAAAACTAAGGTTTAGAGGTAGGTCACTACTCCAGTTGGCATGTACCAAAAACAGTATTTGAAAGCAGCTCTGTCCAATTCAAGAGCCTGTGTTCTTAATTATTACACTCTTTTCTACATTGTTAGGAATCCACTGAAATTAGTTTTTAAAAAAATGTTTAACTGCGCCCCCCCCACACCAAACTATATTTTTAAAAAATCATTAGGCAAATTGACAGAGAATGTTTTGGGCAATTATAGACTAGCAAGAACAGAAGGCAAAGGCAAGTTTAACCTAAAATGTAAAATCCAGAGCCAGTCACTCTGGGGATTTTCCATATATGTTTACTGGTGATGATGGACAAATTATAATTTTATACTCTCCTTGATTCATGCTATTTCTGCAACTTTAAAGTCTTCCCATTGTGAATATATTTCCCAGTGGCTCCACTTTCCACTTCCACACAACCACAAGTCACTATGCCAAAGGCTCCTCTAACTCAAGGTGGCTAACCAGATCCCAGCTCCTAATGAATTCATTTTTGTTTAGAACACACACACCACCAGCTGGTTTCCATGGACTTGAAAATGACAGCTTTATAGTAAATAAAGGAGAAATGATGGCACTATTCTGAATAAGTACTCACCTCTTAATGGGGCTAAAAAATGTATGTTATATGCTCTATATAGTCTATATATGATGATGGCACAAATTAGAGCATCTCTCCCCTTAAGTGAATGTTCCCTGGAGGTAGGTACCATATCTACTTATCATTGCCTCTCTACTGCCTTACACATATGGTAGACTCTGTGTAAAAATTTGCTGAGCTCATTTAACATTTGATATTCACCAAAATACTACAATATACTTGTTAGGTGAGAAAATATATTTGATTTCAGATTATATTTCTGAAAAATCTCACATGTAATTGTTTATATTTTATTTTTTTATTTTTTATTTATTTTTTAAAAGATTTTATTTATTTACTTGACAGACAGAGATCACAAGTAGGCAGAGAGGCAGGCAGAGAGAGAGGAGGAAGCAGGCTCCCCGCTGAGCAGAGAGCCTGACGCAGGGCTCCATCCCAGGACCCTGGGATCATGACCTGAGCCGAAGGCAGAGGCTTAACCCACTGAGCCACCCAGGTGCCCCTATATTTTAAAAATGTAACTGGGAGTACAGAAAAATGGAAAATCAGGAAGGGTACATCTTATGTTTTGATTACAACTGAATATTATAGCTCTCAAGAGTATGAGACATTATTTCCCTGTTTCATATTAGTTGAAATACATTAAAGATGATGATATGTCAGCGTAAAGAATTACTCTTCATTTAAGTGTCCCTTTTTTAAAAATTTTGGCAAACTTGGGTTCGCTGAACATTTCTGAGGATTCAGTAAGTTACAGTCATGTTAATGAAAAATATAAACATTTTTAGGTTTCAAAAGAGCTAAGTATTGGATACAGCCCTTACCAAGCTTCAACATTAGGACTAGAAGTTTTAACTGCAGCAATCACACAAGAAATAAAAGGCATCTGGGGGGGCCTGAGTGGCTCAGTCGGTTAAGCTTCTGCCTTCGGCTAAGGTCATGATCCCAGGGTCCTGGATTGAGCCCCACATTGGGCTCTCTGTTCGGCGGGGAGCCTGCTTCTCCCTCTGCCTCTGCCTGTCACTCTGCCTACTTGTGCTCCCCACCACCTCTGTCAAATAAATAAATACATAAATCTTAAAAAAAAAAAAAAGGCATCCAAATTGGTAAGGAAGAAGTAAAACTGTCATTATTTACAGATAACATGATAGAAAACTCTACAGACTCCACCAAAAAAACTATTAGAATAAATGAATTCAGTAAAGTTGCAAGATATAAAATTAATACATAGTTATCTGTTGCATTTTCTAGAAACAAATAATGAAATAGCAGAAAGAGAAATTAAGAAAATATTCCCTTTATGATTGTACCAAAAAGAATAAAATACCTTGGAAGAAAATATTCCCTTTATGATTGTACCAAAAAGAATAAAAATAACTTAACCAAGGAGGTGAAATACCTATACTCTGAAAAGTATAAGACACTGATAAGAGAAACTGAAGATAACACAAACATATGGAAGGACATACCATGCTCATGGATTGGGAAAATTAACATTGTTAAAAGGTCCAGACTACTCAAACCAATCTATAGATTCAATGCAATCCTTGTTAAAATACCAACAGCATTTTTCACAGAACTAGAACAAATAATCCTAGAATTTGTATGACACCACAAAAGACCTCAAAGAGCCAAAGCAATCTACAAAGCTACAGTAATCAAAACAGTATGGTACTGGCAAAACAAAACAAAACAAAACAAAAAACTACACACAGAGATCAATGGAACCAGATAGAGAGCCCAGAAATAAACCTACACTTACATGGTGAATTAATCTATGACAAGGAGGCAAGAATATACAATGGGGAAAAGACAGTCTTTTCAATAAATGATGTAGGGAAAACTGGACAGCTACATGCAAAAGAATGAAACTGGAATGCATTCTTACACCATACATAAAATAATGTCAAAATGGATTAAAGACCTAAATGTGAAACCTAAAACCATAAAACTCCCACAAGGAAACATAGGTCATAATCCTAGATATCAGTCTTAGCAACATATCTATAGATATGTCTCCTTAGGCAAGGGAGGCAGAAGCAAAAATACAAAGCTTTTACACAGTCAAGGAAACCACTGACAAAACAAAAAAGCAACATACTGAATGGGACGAGGTATTGGATATGGGGTTAATATCCAAAATATATAAACAGCTCATACAACTCTCCACCCACCAAAAAGCAAACAATCTCATTAAAAGAGGGACAGAGGATTTGAACAGACATTTTTCCAAAGAAGACATACAGATGGCCAACAGACACAGGAAAAAGTGCTCAACACCATCAATCATCAGGGAAATGCAAATCAAAATCACAGTAAGATATCACCTCATAGTTGTCAGAATGGCTAAAATAAAAAGACATAAGAAACAACATGTATTGGCAAGGATGTGGAGAAAAAGGAACCCTCGGGCACTGTTGGTGGGAATGCATATTGGTACAGCCACTGTGGAAAACAGTATGGAGGTTCCTCAAAAAATTAAAAATAGGGGTGCCTGGATGCTCAGTGGATTAAAGCCTCTTGCCTTGGGCTCAGGTCATGATCCCAGGGTCCTGGGATGGAGCCCCGCATCAGGCTCTCTGCTCAGCAGGGAGCCTGCTTCCACCTCTCTCTTTCTGCCTGCCTCTCTGTGTACTTGTGATCTCTGTCTGTCACATAAATAAATAAAATCTTTAAAAAAAATAAAAATAGAAATACCATATGATCTAGTAATTCCACCAGTGGGTATTTATCAAAAATTAAAAACACTAATTCAAAAAGATTATATGCACCCCTATGTTTACTGCAGCATTATTTACAATAGCCAAGATATGGAAGCAACCCACGTGTCCACAGAGAGACGAATGTGGTGAAGAAGCCATGGGATATATATACAATGGAATATTAACCATAAAAATGAATAAGATCATGCCATTTGTGACAACATGAATGTACCCTCTAGATCAGATGAGTCAGATACAGAGGAAGACAAATACCATATGATTTTACTTATATGTGAAATCTAAAACTCAAAACAAATGAATAAACAACAAGAACAACAACAACAAAAAACCCAGGCTCTTAAATACAGAGAATAAACTGGTGTTTGCCAGAAGGGAAGTGGGTTGGGGGTACGGGTGAAATAGCTGATGGGTATTAAGAGGTACAAAGTTGCAGTTATAAAATAAATAAGTCACAGAGATGCAAAGTCCAACACAGGGAAATAGTCCATAATATTTTAATCATATTGTATGGTGACAGACAGTGACCATACTTATGACGAAAAGGAAAAAAAATTACAGTGACCATTCCATAGGTGTCCTGCTCAGTTAATCCTCCCTGACAAAAGATGGGACTACAGAAACAGGGTTCCAGGAAAGGTTATTCAACAGAACTGCGGGCTGGAAAACATCCACTGCTGACCTCTCCAACCCACTGCAAAACTGAGGGTGACACTCTGTGTCTCTGAACCCAGCAGCCTTCTCCACACACACTCTAGGCAGCTCCTACCCAGAGTGACAGGAGTTGCATGTGAAGTGAAGGTCATCAGCTTTAGATGAACTGTATTGTCTAATTCTTTTTCTCTTAAAATGTCACCACTTTCATAATGTGAGCTTGCTTAGATCGTAACAGAATCCATCCTGGGGTATACTGTCACTGGGCATATTGACTGGATTTTTATTAATTTTATACTGTATGGGGGCATATCACAGGGATAATGTGGAAACATCTCATTTTTGTGTGATTATCAAAGGTTCAATTTATTCAGTGGCCAAAACTGTCTCTGAGACTTTTCATTTAAAAAATATGGTCACTGTTGCACATGTATAAATGTCACAAGAAAATATTTGTTTGCATACATTATAAAGCAAGAAGCAAGAAGAAAATAATGTAAGGATGTATTTGTTACGATTCATAATATGATACTACAATTAATAAAGCAAATTTAAAAACGTAAACATACTCCACATATGGTAGGAAAAAAGGACTTATTAATAATGCTTTTATGAAAGTTGAATTCGTGCTTTCTCTATTAAAAAAAACACATGTTCCCTTTGGTAGGAGTCAGATTTCATTTTGCTCATATTTAGAAAGTGTTCATACTTAGTGCATTTTAAATACAGCCACATATACATTTAGCAACATTGACACAATGTTTCCTATTTCATTAAAGATTTATAAGCAAATATAACATGTGGCTGATAACTCCAAAAAAGAACTGATCCTACAATTCTATTAATATTTTAAAGAAGCCACATTGAAGGTCACATTGATTGAAGACTAGAATTATATACCTTAATCACAGCAAAAATTAGTTTCCTTTAAACGATCCTTCTCTGTATTATCTCACCAGGTTTACAAACTTAAAGAAAAATGAGAGCGATCTTCCTAATCTAAATCAAACATTATAAATTATCTTGTGTGGGAAACCGACAATTCCTATACCTAAATAAATATATTTCTGTGTCTTTAGATTGTATTCACATGGCTTCACTTACACAATGCAATCAGAGGTCTTTGAGATTCCTTACACATCTAGAGGCAACCCCTAAATCATAAAGAAGAGAGAAAAGCTGGCTTGAATCAAGACATTTGTTCCATATTACAATGGCGGAGAAGTGATGAGTAATTCAAGAGAGATCACCAGGATCCATGGTGACAGTGATACATGACGATACTATCAAATGTTTTCTGTATGTTGTAGGCTGTTTGAAAAGCTTTACATTATTAATTCATGCAAACCTCACAGCAATGCAGCAAGATGGGTGCCACTGATGGAAAAACTGAAAATAGCTAAGAAATTTGCACAAGACCACACTCTTGGTAAGGTGTCAGCCAGTATGCTGATTCTGACTGGTTTTCTTTAAAAGCAAGGGGTGAGAAAGAAGAGAAAAACACGAGCTGTGACATGGAATTCTTTCCCACATCCAAATTCCACTAGCTTAGCTCTTTCCATAACAACAGGCGAAAGCAGAAGACTTCTCTGGTTCGCATGGTCCTACTCTCCTTTGCCTTTGGACAACTGCCTCCTGAGCGCCCCAGGGAGACCATTATAACACACACACATGGGTACATACTGTAAATGCACCCACAGAGCCGTCCATCCGTTCTGTGACGGCAATGATCACGTGGCACGTCTGTGTATCAGACTGTTAGCTTTCCAAGGGCAAGGGCTTAAGCTTTTTATCTGATCACCCTGATGCCTTACACGTTAGAGTAATTACGTGATTAAATTTCTTGTCTGGTTTCAGAAGCCCTAACCTGCTCTTGAGAGAGAAAAACTTCAGTGGGAAGAAGTAGGGGGTAATAGGGTTCTGGATTGTTGCCTAAATGCCTAGCACTGTTGGGATTTTCCTGCCATTTCTGGAGAGCACAGAGCATGTCCAGGTGCGAGGAGCTGAGAAGTCACAGGAAGAACAGAACACAGGCATATTGAGAACCCAGGGGAGAAAGCATCTCGAAGCAAGACCTAGAGCTGCTGGAGGGAATTCGAGGGAGAAGGAGCCAGAATCTCAGTCTGTTCTACAGAAGGGGAACAGGCTGAGAAGCCCTGGTCTATGTACTGGGTTCTGTGCTTTTAAAATGCCTAGATCCTGGACCCGCTGTGAAGAGGAGGAGGGATGGTGGTCTCCCTCAGGTCCCAGACTAGTGTAACCCACTGACCAAAAGGGAAGTGGATTGTGGTAGGAAGAGTAAATGCCCTGAAAAATGCCCCATCCTCATCCCCAGACACAGGAACACGTTACCTTACGCAGCAAAAAGCACTTTACAGACGTGATTACAATAAAGGACGCTGAGATGAGAATAGTCCCCTGCATTATTCAGGGAGGGTCCATCTAATTACCTGAATCCTGAAATTTGGAGACCCAGATGTGGTCAGAGAGAGGGCACTAAGACAACAGGAGGAGACAGAAAGATGCACTACTGCTAGCTTTGAAGATGGAGGAAGGGCCGTGAGCCAAGGAACGGAACCAGACTCTGGAGGCTGGAAATGGCCAGGATGATCCCCCAGAGACTCCTCCAGAAAGGAACGGCTCTGCCAACATCTTGACTTCAGCCAAGACATGTGTCAAATCCGGATCTACAGAGCTATGAAATAATGGGTTTATGTTGTTTTAAGCCACTAGTTCGTGGTAATTTGTTGTGGCAGCAAGAGAAAACCAATACAGGGGTCTTCAAATTCTTAGTCAAGTCTGCCCCATGAGGGAATAACTGCAGAGGCCACACGTTTGTGTCAGAAGCCCAGGCAGAGAGGAAGGCCACATCTGACCCCGACAGCTCAATGAAGCATCTCAGGAACTGGAAGGAAAACTTCTTAACGAATTAGAACAAGCCCAGAGAGAGTACCCCATGTAAAAGGCTGATAGCATTAATCTTTTTCATCCTCGGAGAAACGCTACTCTAATTCTAAACTCCACCCCGAGATTCTCTTCTGGGAAGGCTAATTTGAGCCAACTCAGAATGTCTCAGAACAAAGAGAATAAGAGCCACACTGTTCAGTGCTCCGAAATGGTTTCTGCCCTCCATGGCCATCCAAGGTCAGAGCAGTCTGTGAAGAAGACGAGGAGACAGTCCACAAAGCATTCTGAAACAAAACCCAGGCCCGGGCTGCACGAAACAAGAGCTAGCCACTGAGAGATCAAAACAAGTAAGCTCGATTTCCTCTCATCTTTGCCAGTACTTCTAGGCAAAGAAAGCAAAAATCACAAGACAAATGTTAGTAGTACGAAGTATTTTATTTTAAGAACTCTTTGTGGGAAGTATCTTGATTTCACAATTTTCTCCATTAATTAAGAGTGGAGTTACCCTGAATGAAGAATGGGCATCGCAAATACATTTGCTTATGTTGTTACCCATCATATAATCATATAATATGAACCTAGCAGTTGCTGGGAAGTTTCAGTGGAAAGAAGCATATTTTGATCCTTGTAAAGAATTAGAATAATGACCATGTAATATGGAAAAATCACAGATACAAAATGAAAGAAAAAAAAAAACAACAGCCAGTTTGTGTTTGAGTTGCACTGAATATTATGCTGCATAATGAATGATATGGAACTAGAATTACTTTTCACATACAAATTAAATCATTATGATTCAAGGAAAATCTAAGGTAATCAAATATAACTTAAGTTCTTAAGATGATTGGACACTCAATTAAAAAATAGTTCACTGAGGTTTGTAAATGTTTTAACATCTGTTTTTGGATTTAACTGTCAAACTAAATTACCCTAAATTTGAGATTGTACTACCTAACGAAGTCTACCAGTTGTTTTTACTGCTTCAGAATCTTGGAATTACAGAATATGAATGAAACCTTAGAAGTCCCTCCAGTCCAACAACCTGCCTGATGGAAATGATATCCTTAACAGATATTTTTACTCTTTAAAAGGCTCCAACTGATAAAGCATTCTGCCTTATAGAATCTTCCACCAACCAGTTTATGCCCCAACTTATGTTGCAAACAAAAAAGAAAGAGAATGAAGTGGTCCTTTATTCTGTGCCTACTATGGATCAGGTATTGGGGTAGCTGCTTTGCAAATTTTTAAAGAATTTACTCTTCATGTCATCCCAGTGAAATAGCATGAGCTACATTTTACAGATGAAATAAACAATAAGTTAAAATACAGAATACTGCTACCTCCTCTCTAAAATAACTAAAATTCAATGCTATACATCAGGCAAATATTTCAAGGAAAAATATCTAAATAAAACTGAAGTGGCTACAGAAAGCATGTAAGTAGGTAAATGCATTCTCGGTTTTCAAATTTACTGCCCATAATCTATATTTTTAAGAGTAAACCAGAAAATAGCCAATAGGTTTATAATAAGGGAATATTTTAACCAAAAATATTATTAAAATATTAGAGAACTAACAAAAGTCAATTTGGACACTTAGATCATGTTCTGTATTAGAACAGAATATGCCTAAAAGTGAACACAAATAATTTATAAATTTTCTAAAATGTCTATATACTTCGTAGTTTCATTACCTTTTCTGTGTGACACTGATATTTTTCACTACAAGGTATTTTTGTAGACATTAATGGACACATCTGGAGACTTTTTAAGTTTTGACTTACTCTACAGAAACTGTAAAAGATAGCCATGATCTTTCATAGGGGATGGGTCCGGGAAAAAGGTAACAGAAAACCATTAGCACATGAAGCACAGAACACTGACAGAGAGGGAACAGAGACATTTAATATTGCATATGGTCCAATTTCAGATTACAGGAAAAAAAATAATACAAATAACTTACTGCTTCCCCATTGTGTGTTTGGCAACGTACTAGGCACGCTGCACCCATTATGGCTTATAATCACTGCGTGCCAGACTGATCATCCCCACTTTTCAGACAAGGAAATTAAGATCTATAAAGGAAGATAACTTTCCCAAGAAGACACAACTTTTGTGTGATAGGTTCTAAGCCCAGTCTATTTAATGAAAGCCTTTTCCTCCTCTTGGCAAAGAAATGCTGGTGGTGAAGACCAGCCCAAGGACTGAGGAGCAGATCTCAGAATAAGCTGCTAGTTATGTAACTTAATGACAGGAGAGGCTTGCGAACCCAAGTTCTGCTCGAAGGGTGGAGAAGACATTTCGCAGATAGGTCTCAGGTGGGCTGGTGCTTGACCTCATGAGCAATGCTTCTGAACCAACCTTCACTTCCTCAGTCTCACAGCGAACACCATTCAGAAATGGGCTGCGGTTTACTCCTACCCGCCACTTGCTCCTGGTCAGCAGGTGGGCTTGGAGCCAGTCTCCAGGAGAATCTCCAGGAGGAAGCTGGGGTCAGGATAAAGGCAAAGGGAGTGCTCACGCCCGGTATCAATCCACAGCTGTCTGACTCCACCAGAAAGTGCAAAGCTACACCTCCATGTGAGAGCACGTGGTGTCATCACTGGATTTGTTTCCGTAAGTTTCTGTATCATTTTCCCTTAAGGAAACTAAATTCTTCATCTGTGTCTGATGGTGTCTTTCCATCAACACACATCCTGCTGCCACAGGTTATTAAATACCTCTTTCCTGTGAATGGAATTCCAGTCATATCCGCCCTGGCTTATCTGCTTGTGTGCCCAGGACACCTTTACCCATTCTTCACATGTCAGAGAAAATGCTATATTCTTCAGGAGTCTTGTGCACTGATTTCCTTGGGTTCATTCGGGCACCTTTTCTCTCTGTTTAGATAGCACTGTGTAAGTCCTGCCATTATACCAACGTCTCAGTAATCATGACATTCACTCACATGTGCCTCTCTACCAAACCCATATCTCTGGCCTGCTAGTCCATCTCCAAACCTTAGGCTACAGAAGGTAATCAGTATTCATTTGTTAAATAAACCTGGTATTCTTTTTGTTGTCTTTATCACTTGGATACATACCCTTTGAATGCCAGCACATTAACGCGAACTTAACCCAATGGAAGGTGTTGTCAAGAGATACACTGATTAAAGCATTTTGAGAAAAAGAAAAAGAATAACAATGTAAAGAAATAAAAACAGGGGTGCCTGGGTGGCTCAGTGGGTTAAAGCCTCTGCCTTTGGCCCAGGTCCATGACCCCAGGGTCCTGGGATTGGCCCGCATCAGGCTCCCTGCTCCATGGGGAGCCTCTTACCCCTTCTCTCTCTGCCTGTCTCTCTGCCTACTTGTGATCTCTGTCAAATAAATAAATAAAACCTTAAAAAAAAAGAAAAGAAAAGAAATAAAAACAGTAACAGCTACTACTTCCTCAGTGCTGTGTACCTGATAGCATACTACTAGTTTGACATGTAGGCATTCATTTAATCTTCACAGTAACACTTTGCAAAAAGAATTTTCCCTCACTTTCCAGATGGGGACTTTGAAGCAGAGAGAGTTCAGACCATCAGCTCCTACAGCAAATAAAGGGGTGAGGCTGCTCTGTGAATCCCAGGCAGTACAGCCTTGCACTCCGTGCTCTCAATGACTGTCAGCCAAAACCTTCCCTGTGCTAGTGATTTCTATATTCCTTTTCTTGTAATCCTTGAAAGCAGTTCTGTAAGATACAAGGAACATATTAGGAGCATAAGTCAAGTTGCATTGACTTGATCCGGTCCCATGGCTCCACTGGTGAGTGGCAGGCAGGTGCTGCCTTGTGACCCCTGCCTTGTGAGGAACATTGCGATGCCAACATTGTCATGTGCACCTCTCCCTCTGCATCAGCTTGAACCAGAAATTATCCCTCATCTCGTTCTTCCTGTGTGGAGTACTTAGGACTCTTACTCTCTATAACACTTTAGCATCAACTAGTGATACTTTGAAGGAAAAAGTCTGTTTGGATTTTGTTCGAAGTTGGACTGAATCTATAGATTAAACCACGACACTATTATCATCAATCTCCCTATCTATGAACATAGTCTTTTTAAAAAATCATTTAAAAATTATCTTTTAATTGATTTTGTCAGTTTTAAAATTTTCCCATAAAGATCTCAAATAATTTTTTAAAGACTATCACATATCTATAATTGCTACCAGAGATACCGATTTTTTTTTAAATTATATTTTCAGTTTGTATGTGAGGTTCATCTATAGCAGCACTGTTAAACTCTCCAATTAATTCTAATAAGCAATATGAGTTAAGTTGGATTTTCTACATAGAAAATCATATTCAATAATGATACTTTTCTTCTTTTCCCCTGTTCTTTTTTTTTAATAATTTTATTTTTTATAAACATATATATATATATATTTTTTCCCCCCAGGGGTACAGGTCTGTGAATCTCCACGTTTACACACTTCACAGCACTCACCATAGCACATACCCTACCCAATGTCCATAACCCCCCCACCACCAACCCCCCTCTGCCCAGCAACCATCTTTTCCCCTGTTCTTACAAATATTCTGGTCTTACTATGCTAGCTAGGACATCTATTACAACAATAAATACAATTAGTTACAGTGGGTATTTTGGCTTCTGATTTTAAAAGAAACACTTCCAACATTTGCCATTAAATATAATGTTTGTTGTAGGTTTTTGGTGGATAACCTCTACAAAGTAAACAAAGTTACTAAATTAAAAATTTTTTCCTTCTTTTAATTATAAGCAGGTGCTGAAAATTACTGAATATTCTTTCTGCATTGAGAGAAGTTTGTAGTTTTTCTTCTTTAAATCAGTGAATATAATGAATTTTCTATATATATATATTTTAAGATTTTATTTATTTATTTAACAGAGAGAGAGAGATATCACAAGTAGGCAGAGAGGCAGGCAAAGAGAGAGAGGGCAGCAGGCTCCCCGCTGAGCAAAGAGCCCAACGCGGGGCTCGATCCCAGGACCCTGAGATCATGACCTGAGCCGAAGGCAGAGGCTTAATCCACTGAGCCACCCAGGTGCCCCATATAATGAATTATATTAATAGACTGCCTGAAGTCAAATCAACCTGTCATTCCTGGAATAACTTCAACTTGGTCTTCAATATTTCTGGGCTGAGTTTGCTCTAAGAACCTTGCATCTAAGGGTATGAATGAGATTGGTCTACAGTTTTCTCCTCTTGTATTGTCTTTGTCCTTTCAAAACCAGCCAAGAAATTATACTAACTTCATCAGTTTTGAAATTATACTAACTTCATCAGATTAGATGGGCAAGGTTCTTTCTTCTATTCTCTAGAAAAGTTTCTAGTCTAGAAGTATATAAAACATTGACCTCTGGTAGAACTTACCAATACAATCAATTGGGTCTGCTGTCTTTGAGGGAAAATAAGCTATTGGCTCAATTTCTTTCATACTACAGGAAGATTTAAATTCTTTTTCTGCTTGGGTCAATTTTGGTTCATTTTTATTTTTCTAGGAAAGTCAGAACTACACAATTAACTTAAATTTACAAAATTAAATTCAGAAGTTTGGAGGGGTCATTAAAGAAAAAAAAAAAAAAACATTTTTTACTCGTTCTCTAGCAAGCCCACTAAATCAGATCCAGAAATCCAAAATCCAAAATGTAGCAATGATAAAAGATATCAACTGACCTCCACCCCACCAAAGTTAACAAGGACAATCCAGGTCTGCCAAAAGCCCCTTATAAGAACCAATGAAAATACCACAGCACTGCTAACATGTCCACTTTCTTATATTCTTTTGACATTTTTACAAGTGTAATTCAGAGTATTTAATCTCATCAGGGTGGTAAGTACTTTTGAATTAATCAGTTATTATTACCATAGCCTTCCTTATCTTTAGCAAATTATAGACTCTTTTCTAAACTTTATTTCCTTCCAACATTCCTCTGTGTTGATATAAAACAAGCTTTAGTTTGGTTCCTTTTTTTACTTTTTTCCCATTAAATTAGTATCCCAGCTTCAGGAAGTTAATGATCAAATTGCATGGAACTATGATGCTATGACACACCTTACTCTTAACTGGTACTGAGCATTAGGTTTTCAGCTGACAATCAGAAATAAGACTGCAAATCCCTCTAACTATCATCTGACCTGCTTCAGCAAATATGTCATTTCTTTCTTCAAATTTCTGAAAACAGAGTTGGGGTAGAGTAAATAGACCTAAGGAATTTAGGAGTTAAAAATTTACATGACATCACTCCTTGACACCATTGAATTAACTCCCTCTGCTTTCAAAGCTTTACAAGCAGAGCACTGGTCTGCTACCTTAAAAGAGTTGTTGAGAATCTTAGAAGAAAAAAATTACTGCTTGCTGTAATTTCGAAAATACCATAAGGGATTTGAAATATAAAACTTCTATTCTCTAAAAGCCTTCTAAAAAGTACTCAGGTTAACATTTACAGACAACAATTGCGGTCTTTGAAAGAAGTGACATCTGTTCATCTTAAAAACCAAGAAAAATTTAATCAGTAGTCACACTGTGCTCCCAAGCTTCTACCAAGCAACTCAATTAATTCCACAAGTGAAGGGAATTGGAAAGTCAACTAAGAAGCCTCCAGAATGATACTTAAGTGGCTTATAAAATAATTATTTTTTAAAGACATAAGGAAGAAACAGGAAATGTTTAGAAAGCCATAAGTGAGGAAAGCATTCCTTACAAAGAAAAAAAAAAAAAAAAAAAAAAGAAAAAAGCATTTTTTTTTTTTTTTTTTTTTTTAAAGGGGGGAGGTCTTTAATTGGCAGGAACAAGAAAAAATAGTAAAGAAAATGTGACAGAGTCTCAAAAGAATTCACAGATGGTGTTAAACTGCATCCAATTTTTCATGAGCTGTTAAGAGGTCATGAACAATTTTCTCACCCTGACTTTTTAGAGGTTCCTGCAACATCCATCATCACAGTGCAGGTTGAAAACAGGGTTAGCTGATTTCCCTAGAATATCAGCATAAGCAAAGAGCTAACTAAGAACCATTATTTCTACGCTTTCTTTTCCCCCACTGAAATAAACACAAATAAAAGAAAATATATGGTATTGGGGCGCCTGGGTGGCTCAGTGGGTTAAAGCCTCTGCCTTCGGCTAGGGTCGTGATCCCGGGGTCCTGGGATCGAGCCCCGCATCGGGCTCTATGCTCAGCAGCCAGCCTGCTTCCTCCTCTCTCTCTGCCTGCCTCTCTGCCTACTTGTGATCTCTGTCCATCAAATAAATAAATAAAATCTTAAAAAAAAAAGAAAATATACGGTACAATATATTATATTTTATATATATTATTATATCATATATATCATTATATATAATATATATGGTAAAATATATTATATTTATATAATAAAAGATGGTACAATAACAAGGTTAGGAAAATAGGATGTTAAAAATAAAGCTGAGAGAGGGGCACCTGGGTGGCTCAGTTGATTGAGCATCTGCCTTCAGCTCAGGTCCTGATCCCAGGGTCCTATGATCGAGTATTGCATTGGGCTCTCTGCTCAGTGGGCAGTCTGCTTCTCCCTCTCTCTTTGCCTCTCCCCCATACTTGTTCACTCTCTCTCTTTCTCAAATAAGTAAGTAAAATCTTTATAAATAAATAGATAGATAAAGTGGAGAGGGAAAAAAAATATGTGAAGTTTACGGTCTTCTCCCAAACCTAGAGACAAGTTTGCAGCTTAAGGATGAAATAGCTCTCTTCTCCTGAGGACTCTGAGCTGTAAGCTCTGCCCAACCAGCCAACAATATCCAGTTTCTAGGCTTGCAAATTATCAACCCCAAAATACCACAGTGCCCCCAATAAAGTGAGATACAATTTCCCTAAGGGTGTTATGAATACTTTAAATCTATTCACAATTCATTCAAATAAAATGATCACTAATAAAACTAAAAACTAGACACATAATGAATCCATAGAAGTCAGGTAGTGACTGAAAACAACCCGGCACAGAATAATAGTTGTGTTTCCTTGACTGATGCTGTTTTTTTAACTGAGTACTTCTGAGTCAACTGGGTAATAAAAATTTAAAACCTATATTCTTTCCCCAAGTACATGTATTATCACAATGAATCTTATGTTTCTAGCTTTTTGTTCATGTTTGTTGATAATGTAAAATTGCATAAAAAAATGTGTACACTTAACTCATTATATATTTAATTTCTTATTTATTTATTTATTTACTTATGTATTTATAGAAAGAGAGTGAGTGAGGACAAGTCAGGTGGGGGAGCAGAAGGAGAGGGAGAAAGAATACCACATAGGCTCCACACTTAACGCGGAGCCCCATGCAAGGCTTGATCCTATGACCCTGAGATCATGACCTGAGCCAAAACCAAGAGTCAGAAGTTAAACCGACTGAGCCACCCAGGTGCCCCATCACTTCTTTTATATTTAATGCTGATTCTTAAACTAGTAGGGTCATCATTCTTCCAGAGCGCAGTAAGAGAAAAGTTTTAAAGGATTTTTAAATTGTAGAAAAGTTCCTTGAATTACATTTCTATTTCTTAGGCAAGGACTCAGCTGTCTTACAAAATACACTTACCAACCAATGCTGGGAAACAACATTACAAGATGAACATCAAATTAAAGATCAAACCCTTCACACTCAGAAGGCGCAGCATACAGATATACCATCTAACAATTAGCTATCTGATTGTCTCTGAAGAATTGTAAGTTTAGTCAGAAAGTTTGCTTGCCAGATTTTTCACATCATTAATGTGGAAGTTTATTTGTATTTGAAAACTTAGATTATCTGCAACCTTTTAAAATCATATAGAATGGAATCTTACAGTTACTGAAAAAAAATACCATCACAATCATGATGTTCCAAATAATGACTACTTGTATTAAAAAAAAAAAACTGGCCAAAATTTATGACAGTATCAACTGTTGTACAATTTCATCATTTTATAATGTTTACAAAGTTATCTTGCTGTTTAAAATACAAAGGATTACTCAACTAGGGAGTTATATGTAGTATTTGTTTTTATATCAGTAAAAGTATATTATAACAGACTGAAAAGTCATCCTAAAACTAATTCCAGTGGTCCAAATTCTTCAAAAGCATGCTTACAAATATTTAATAGAAGTATTTTTTGGCTTTTCCCAGAAATACAGTATTTGCTTTTCTGTCACAGATTTTAGGGAAATTCAGCAGTCTAGAATCAGAGGACCAAGGTTTAAATGTGCTTCCTACTAACTGTGTGATCTTGATCAAGTTGCTAACTTTCTCTCAGTCTCAGTTTTTCCATCTGTAAAATAAAAGTGGGCTGACAATGGGTCCTATTTGATAGGATCAGATTTTTTGGTTACAGCTTTGTATTAACAATATTATAAATAAAATAATCCAGGCTATAAGCTTAGAATGGTATCTAGCATAATAAATCCTGGCTGCATATCCTTTATTTTCACTTTTCCTTAATAACATAGCTCCAACATTTTTATTTTTAAGTTTTTTTTAGCTCCAACATTTTTAAAACCCTGAAATTTTTTAAAAAGATATAAAAAAATTACTAAAAGACTGGAACAGTTTTGGAACACTCCCTTTAGGGCAGGCTGTTCCTACTCATATTTTCTTGGAGAGCCACCTAAGTGGAATGAGTAATATAGGCGAGTAATATAAAGCAAAGACAAAATAGAGACACAGCTCTAAGGAGCTAAAATGTCTGCACGATAATGGGGGGGTGGGGAAATGGTCCCTAGCACCGGTCTTAGGAACTGGTACAATTTCCTAAAACCAAGAAAAGAACGAAATGGGTGATGAACACCAAGCTGTCTTGTTGACAAAGACAGTAACACAAAAGCCAATTACCATAATCAATGGCTAAGAGAAAAATGTACGCAACGAACAAAATCACAGAAGAGATTGTCCTTCCCAAGGAGAGATGTGGAAGTTCCAAGAGTTTCCATTCCATTAAACACGGGAGGAGAGGGGGGAGGGGAAACAGTGCTCTTATTGTTCTCATTTTATTGTGGACTTGCTTTTTGAAAAAGAGATCTTGGCAGGGGGAGAGTAGACTCAGTAGTCTTTTCTTAACTTGCTTTAGGCCTACAAACCCTTGCTGGTTCTCACTCGATGACTGTGTCCATCCCATGGGTAGCTTTGTGTGGGCACACTCACGAGCAAGCAAACAAGTTCTCAGGGGATCGAGAGAAATCAGAGCAGAAGTGGGAAGTTGGGTTGGACATTCTCTAAGATTCTCTTTTCTTTATGATTTCATGAGTTGTGCCCTGATTTTTAGTTTCCTTGGTCTATCATCTATTTTTGCCAGATTATTTATTCAGTTACAACTCCGGGTCGGATGCAGCTAGTTTTGAAGACACCTTCTATTCCCCTTCTAGTCGTCTACATTTACGACCCTATACAATGTCAACATTACAGAATCTTGGCACCAGATTATGTAAATCTCACTCACTGAATCCAGTAGGTACAACAGACTTATTCTTTGAGTTCAGCTAATATCATGGGAAGACTTTTCCCTAATTTTTTTTTTAATTTCCTAGTTTTAATAAAATAAGGTCCTACCTACATTGCTTGCCGTGCACACTGGAAATTGTAATTTTTTTTTTTTTTAGAGCATCATTATCCCATTTAAGCTAGCACTGATATTTGTGAATCTCAAACCTAAGTAGAGCTGGCATGCCACAGATCTAAGTTTTGTAATCAATGCTGCTTTGTGCCGTCTGTTAGCACTGCAATATTTCACAGCATAGCTCGTATTTCATTTTTCCCCCCAGAGTTTTGTTTCAGCACAACTTCATATAGTATTTTCCCTTTAACAATGTCACTGAAGAAAATAACAAATCCAAAATAGAGTTTACAGCTAAACAAAAATAAAAGCTCAATTAATGACAGAACTGGTTGTTTTCAAGGTCTGACTAGTCAGAAGATTCAAATTCCCTTGGTATACAATGACTGATAACAAACACTGTGCCGGCTGTGTTAGAAAATGCTTCTATCACCTACTTGATAATATATGGCTTTGCCAGAAAAGTCAGTATTTCAAGCAACCAGTCCTCCAACATGGCTCACGCTGATTATAGCACGATTAGAGACCTCAACATTTTGCAAAATAAAAAGGTATATTTAAGTTTTTGGCATTCAAAAGAGATCATTCACAAAACTCATAGGAAAAATCTAGGATCAAAAAAAAAAAATCTAAGATCTGTTCTCAAAAGTACTTTAGTATAACAGTTATAATTATATATTTAATATGAAATATATTACAGCACATACAAAGATACTCTTCTCCCAGAGTTTTTTTTTTTTTATTTTTTAAAAGATTTTATGTATTTATTTGAGAGAAAGAAAACATGAAAGGGGGGAGGGTCAGAGGGAGAAGCAGACTCCCTGCTGAGCAGGGAGCCTAATGTGGGACTCGATCCCAGGACTCCAGGATCATGACCTGAGCAGAAGGCACTCGCTTAACAAACTGAGCCACCCAGGCACCCTCTCCTAGAGTTTTAACATGAGCTTCTTATATATTTTTTTGAGATGAATCACTGATCTACTATTAGCTCATCTCCTAATGTAAATATTTAAGTATTATAAGCTGAATCGGACTGTAAAGAGATACCTATAAAAATGTATTCTATTTTATCTTTTATTATTTGTAAATATGCTTGAAAATATTTTGCATTCTATAAACAGAAACAATCTTTTCTTGATACATTCTAGTTGCCAGATATAATAGGGAAAGAGCCATTAAATTAAGAAGCCTCCTTTTCATATATATGTGTATATACATATATTTGTGTGTGTGTATATACATATATAAAGGGAGAGAGAGAAAGGGAGAGAGGAAGGGACTCCTGGGTGGCTCAGTGGGTTAAAGCCTCTGCCTTTGGCTCAGGTCATGATCCCCGGGTCCTGGGATCGAGTCCTACCTTGGGCTCTCTGTTCAGTGGGGAGCCTGCTTCCTCCTCTCTCTCTCTCTCTCTCTCTACCTGCCTCTCTGCATACTTGTGATCTCTGTCAAATAAATAAATAAATAAAATCTTAAAAAAAAAAAGGGAGAGAGGAAGAAAGGGATACAAAAGCTTAACTGCCATTTTTTAGGATGGCTCCTAGAAGAAAACAAAATCTATTTTTCCAAGTGTTATTACTCCTCCTTTATAAGAATTAATATTTAATTACTGAAATATTGTTCATGTCCATGCAGGCGGGGTGAGTGGGGTGCGGCACTTTCATCTTCATGGCAAAACAAAAGTTTTTTTAATAGTCAACTTCTTTTGTAACAACTTTCTGCTTAATTTAAATGGATTTCATTTACATATAGAAAAAAATGGGTTTTGAGAATACAAAACAAAAACATAATTACAGTTTGGATCAAATAAGAGGAAACAACACAGTCATCCTACACCTCCGAGTGAGACCCCACACAGGGGATGCCGTTCCACAGGCTCTTAGCTTTCTACTTGGGTTGCTAGGCTTAACTACTTCCACTTCCACAATACAAAAAGAGTTCAAGGGAGGATATGGAACCTGGAGACAGATGTGGTACAGTTTCTAGTTCCTTTACTTGCCTGCTACCCAGCCACAGACAAATTAGTTACCCTCCCTGAGCTTCAGTTTCCTAATCTGTAAAAATAAGGGTAATAGACACTTCATTAAGATGCGGGGGAGGAGATAACGGGAGCATCAAGTTGCCTGTGGAGCACTCAGCACAGGTAGGGGCTTGAGAGTATTCCTTGTACACCCTCCTATCATTTTGATATGTGTTGGGTCTGTAATGATATTTCCACTTTCATTCCTCTTATTGGTCATGTATGTTTTCTCTCTCATTGATCAGTCTTGCTGGTGGGTTATCCATTCATTTTTCCTAAGAACTAATGTTTTCAGTTTTGTCAAGTTCTCTATAGTCTATTTTCTTTTTTATGGTTTCTGTTATTATCTTTATTATTCCTTTCTTCTACTCACTGTAGCGATATTTTGCTTTTCTTTCCCTATCGTAAGGTAGAAGCTTTAAATCTTGCTTTAAGTTTTTTTTTTCCTTTCAAAGAGGAGAATTTATAGTTTGCCTATTCCTCTAAGTATTGTTTTAGCTTCTCTACACATATTTTATTTTGCATGGTCATTATTATTCATCAGATTTTAAAATTCCTTTGTTATTTCCTCTCTGACCTACTATTATTAGAATTTAATTTTTAATTTCCAAACATTTGAGTATTTTCTAGGTATCTTATTAATATCTCATTTAATTCCATTGTGGTTAGATAACACACTATGGAAGATTTCAAATGTTTGAATCTTATTAAAACCTGTTTATGGTATAATAACATATGGTCTATTTTGGCCCACATTCTCTGAGCACTTGAAAAGCATGCATGTTCTGCAGTTTTTAGTTATAGATCTGAGTTACCATCTGGTGTTGTTTCCTCTCAGCATGAAGAATGTCCTTTAGTATTTCCTGTAGCACAGGTCTAATGGCAGTGAATTGTCTCATTTCTGCTCATCTGAAAAATTATTTATTTTTCCCTCCATTTTTGAAAGCTAGTCTGCCTGAATGTAGATTTCTGGTTTGTTTTTTTTTTTTAACTTCCATAAAGATGTCACTATTTTCTTCTGACTTCTATTGTTCCTAATGAGAAGTAAGACGACTTTGGAGTGCTATTCCCTATACGAAATGTTTCATTCCCCCCCAACCCCCCCCTGCAAAGACCTTTGTCTATAGATTCTATGTCTTTGAATTTCCTCTTTTTCCTCCCCTTCTGAGACTTTGATTATAACATTACCTTTGCAACAATATTAAGAGTGCAACTGAGAACCATTCTCATCATTATTTAGTTAAATTAGAAAGAGATAAATAAAAGCCAATGTGGATCAATTTTTTTAAAAAGCTTAAACTGAATTTTTGTTAAATAAATACTGAGTTAGTGATTAAAATTACAGGAAAACTTGAAATCCATGCTACCAAATGTAACATTTATCTATGAAACTAAAAGAATTTTTCACAGTTACTTTCATAATTACTTAAATTGGCATTAACTATATAAGTTGTATTATTCAAATTATGGCATTATGAAAATGATGAAAAATAAGACCACACCCTAAGAAACTTTAAGTTACTTGTCCAGGGCATTTTGCACTATCTGGATCAAATTTTCTATTTTTATCTGATCTGTAAGATATTCTGAAGCTATCAGCAGAAATATGTGTCTCCAGCCTTATGTTTAATTTTTTTTTAACCACAATTGTATTCATTCAAGAAGCAAGATGATCCCTGAGGCTACACAAAAGTAAAGAGAGCAGAAAGAATTAGAAAATAAAAGTAAGCATTAGAGCTGCTCAGGGTATAGTAGTAAGGAGTCAGGATTTCATGGTGAGGAGGGGTGGGGCGGTAGAGGGAACTCTACAGGGACAAGGAAATCCAGGATCAAATTTGTACTTTCAAAAGTCTATTCCAGCTACTCTGAAGGAAAAACTTAAGAGAAACCGATAGTTCAGGGAAGAAAGATGCTGGCTTTGATTTAGATAGTAGAGGTGCTAAGTGGTCAGATTAGAGATGTATTTCTAGACCAGTGCACCTCCTGGTGGACTGAACACAGGGTGTAGGGAAAACAGGCATTCATGAGGCTCCCCAGACTTATGTCCTGAGGTAGGGAAAAAAGAAATTAACAGTGGGTTTGGACATTTTTTTTTAAAAGATCTTTCAGACATCCAAATGGAGACGCGAAACAAGCATTGGAAATTTTGGGATAAATAATGTCTTCGATAAAGAAGAGAGTTAAAAATCACTCATACATGCAATTCCTCTATGTAGAAATAACAAGTATCTACTAATATTTTAGAATAATTCTCTTGAATCTAACTAAATGCACTTGAAAAATAACCTTCTCTAAATGCTTTAACCCAAGAGCGACTATATATAAATGTCTCAAAAAGGAAATATAACTATAATTTAAAGCAGAAGTCCCCTTTGATCACACTTTTTTAGCATCCTAAGATTTTCTCTGAAAAATCTGAAAAGAACTATTCATCAAATAAAAGCACTATCATGTGGAATAGTATCTGTCATACTATGACAGATACTATGACTAAATATATTTAAGTCAATTTTCTACTATAGCAAACCGAGATACTATGTGAACCGACCAACTATACCAAGTGAGAAATGATTTGTTAGCTCCTTACCACCTGAGATTACAAATGATCACTATTTTATAACATTAACTATTAACACTGCATTTGGTTCATTCCTTGATCCTTTTACGGTTAACCGGTGTAATCTGATAATTATTTCACTGTCCGATACAACTGACAGTCCTACTTTTTCAAAGGGAGACATTGAACTTTGTACTGTGAATACCCTTACAGGGCTATGGAATCAATGAAAAGGTGACTATTTTTAGCTTAAATTTTGGACTACGCAGTAAAATTTTAAATGCAACCATACTATCTAAAATGCTTTACCAGAATCATTAAAAAAAAGAAGAAGAATCAAAGAAGCTTCCCCCCCCCGAAAAAAAAAAAAATTTAGAAGTTCTATAAATATACATATTGGCCATTCAGTAATCCCTCAGCAATGAGTGTTTTCAAATCTCTGTTTGCTGGAAACAGCTTCATATTTGTTCCCCAGAGTTTTAAAATGTGAGAGCTATTTATGTATGTGCAGTTACATTCTGTCTCCTTAAACAAAAGGACGCTTAGCCTGCTCCTGCTTTCTAAATTTCTGGGCTACTCAACACTGAGTGTTACTTTAGCCACTGCATACTGGAACAAAGGCCAGGCAATGAAATCCACAGCCATAAGCCCCAGACAATTTGTGTGTATACACACACACACACACACACACACACACACATCGAAACATAACTGGTCATGCAAAAAAGGTCTTAAAATCTTAAAAAAATAGATGAGGTTTAAAAGTGTAAAACCTTTTTGAAAAGAGGAAGTACAGCCTATGTAACATGAAACTTTGGGAGAATATATTTGACGGTGCCGCAGTTCTACACCACTATATGAAATGAAGATCACTCAGGAGAAGGGGTGCCTCAGCAGGGGGCAAACAGCCACCATTCCACTTTCTTTTGGAAGTAGTGTCCTTGTTTACCTTTTATTTATTTATGATTAGTTAAAGATTTTATTTACTTATTTGACAGAGGGAGTGCATACAAGCCGGGAGAGTGGCAGGCAGAGGGAGAGGGAGAAGGAGGGAGCCCGATGCGAGGTTCAACCCTGGACCCTGGGATCATGATCTGAGCCGAAGGCAGATGCTTAGCCAACTGAGGCACCCAGGTGTCCCAATTTACCTTATTTAAAATGCATATTTAAAGCATTTTGCGGGGCACCTGGCTCAGGTCATGATCCCAGGGTCCTGGGATTGAACCCCGCATCGGGCTCTCTGCTTGGTGGAGAGTCTGCTTCTCCCTCTGTTCTCTCTCTCTCTCTCAAATAAATAAATCAAATATCTTTAAAGCATTTTTAATGTCATATTTGCTCCTAAATCCCTATTATCTGTGAGATCTTGATCTTGCCAAGTGGTCTTTCTCATCAAGGAATTTTTTCAAAAATATACACTCCAAAGTCAGCATGTAATTAAATCGATTTTTATAAAATCATTTCAGGCCTTTAATAATTTAATTCAATATAATGAAAACAAAGTTTACTGAAAGACTAGTCACTGAAATGGTTAATGAATCTCTCCAGATTCTTAATTTACGATTTGGGGAACAGTAAAATTTCCCCCTTTCAGCAGTTATTTCAGAAAGTCAAACTTATAAAAATTAAAAGCTGTCATTAATAGAAAGGGTTATTTTATCATTCCCTGATTGGTAAAAAGAGCTAAAAAGTAAAAGACGTAGTAAGTCACATAATTATATTTTCATCTTCATTTTGTACACAATACAAACAACTAAAAATTCACTTTAAGGAAAATTTTAAAGTTATTTTAAATACATTTGGAACTTGTTGACATTTTTAAACTATTAAGGATTAATGTCCAACACAACAAATAAGTCATTGAATGATTCCCAGTTGGTTTGCCAATAACTAAACATAAATTACACATGAGAACAAGCAGCGGTAGCCACTAGCAAAAACAACCCATTTTAAATTCTTCTTTTACCTTAAGAAGATATAATGACTGAACAAAGAGATGGTACTTGTGTTCTTGAGTTTTTTCTTCTTTTTCTTTTCTTTTTTTTAGTTCTTGGACATTTAAGAACTCTAAATTTGATTTACCAAGAATCCTGCATATCTAGGCCACTGTTACCTATCCTTAAGATTTAATTGCATAACATGGTAATTGACATATTCCCATAAAGTAGCCTAAGTCAGTAATTATACATCCCAGTTTTCATGGAATGACCCCAATTTATGCCCACTGTCCAAACTTGGAAGATAAATTATATGATCACCTTTAGTCCACTACGAGCACCAAGTCTCACTATCCCTAGGAAAGGCTTCCTATTCAGGCAACAGAACATGAGAATTGGTGGAAATGGGAATAACTTTTTAAATTGCTAGACCAAGAAAGGTGGGTCTAATTTCTCTACTTTCTACCAGTTCACCTCTCTTTAGCCTGACATGGAAGCTGAAACATTTGTGACCATTTCTTCTTTAGATCAATGTTTCCTAATGAAGATGTCAGCTCTATTTGACAGATGACCAAAGTCTTCATGAAAACCAATGCAAAGATGAAATCATGTTTAAAATGCCTGACTTGCAGAGAGCATGACAAGAGAAATATTACAGGTGATCATACTCTACGACACTAAAAAATAAAATAAACTTCACTAATAAAAACCTTCACTACAGGGGCGCCCGGGTGGCTCAGCTGGTTTAGCCTTTGCCTTCAGCTCAGGTCATGACCCCAAGGTCCTGGGATCCAGCCCAGGTCAGGCTCCCAGTTCAGCAGGCAGTCTGCTTGTCCTTCTCCCTCTGCCCCTTCCCTCCGCTCGTGCTCTCTCTCAAATAAATAAAACCTCCCCCAAAAAAACAAAAACAAAAACACGTCACTAAAAACAAAAGACTTCAGATTTTATCTATGAAATAGCTATCATTTTTTAAATGTTCTAGACAGTAGAGAGCCTGCTGGTCTCACAGTTGTAAGGCAGAAGACTTTCAACAGACAAATTAGTATCCACCTGATAAGCCCGGCTATCCTTCCCCGTAACTTGGGGGAAGCATCTCTATTTGTATAACATGAAATTCTATCCTCTCCTAAAACATTATTTTAAGGCTATTTGTCCCCAAAACAAATTCATTAGCTGGAAGCAAGTGTACTAAGCCTTTGTTCTAAAGGAATCGCTTTAATAGAGATAACACATAAATGATGTTAGCAAGAACTCTGCTTCAGATTATTAACTAAATGCTTCTTCATGAATGAAAAAATAATAGTCTGTCCCAATTATGAGTAACAAGGCAAGTAGTAAGAAAGGTCATTCAAAATGAAATTCGCTTAGCAAATTTCTTCAAATAGGATAACCACTATTTCAAGATGGGATTTTTTTTTTTTTTTTTTGAGGATGTTGGTTGTGAAGGTAAGATGAAAACTGGCCGACTCTTTGGGGAAATAAAAAATGTTTTAATGGACTTCCGCTTGTTCTATTATTCATTTCAGGTTTGGAAAAGAATGTCTTTCTTAATTATGTGTCCGAGTAAGCCCCCTAGTTTCAATTTTAGCAAATTATCCTTAACAACATCATTGAAACTACTGATAGCTATGATATTCTTGGAGGAAATTACAACATAGGTAGAAGTCTCATCTGTAACACCCCACTCTATTACACCATTAAGAAAAAAAAAAACAGAAAAAAATATACACTCACAGACTTCATACTGATAGGTAATTCCCTTTAAAAATGTGTCACAGATGGTATTAACTCCGTAAGTTTTTTAAATACCATCTTTGATCAACCGTGTGAAAAAGAAAATATCTGCCTCCATCTAACCTCACTCCCCTACCTTCATCCAATATTACAGGGCACTTCTACTTTTTGTCTACTAGGATGGAGAAGGCTTTCAGAGGCACAAACCTCCCCGAATAATGCTACCATGTCCATGATGAGAGAAGAATTATAGTTTTGCCGCAGAGATCCGTATGTTTGCTGAAGCTAGCAGGAAAGGCAAAGAGAAAAGATAGGGAGGGAGGTGAGATAGCAAAAGAGGAAGAAAAAAAAAAAGATCTCTGGCGGGCTAACAAAAGGAATCCCAGTGGCATGCTCTCTAAAAGAACATTTCACTTCACCTACACCACTGTGGCTCCCTAATTCTAAATATAGGTTAGGCAAGGTCCAAGTTTTATAAAATACATGGGTTTTATTAAAATGGATACTGTATTCATTAGGTAAAGTGATAGCTGCATACATAATAAAACATTCCATCAAATGAAAAGGGTATTTTATCAATATTTGTATAATACTTCATTATTTTAATGTACCTGAACTATGTTTTTGGAACTGCCATAGAAAAGCTGGTTTTAATAAAATACAGGATTGTGTGATGTTGGAATATTATTCACAAAATACATTCAATGTGGTCTGCTATGCACTCTTAGGTAGAAACTGATGCCCAGAAAAGCCCATGGTTAGGAAAATAGGGCATAACTTTATTTTGTGATGCAGGGGCCCAGGATTCTTCAGTAATGAGTGGAAAAGGTTAAGATTAAGTTTCAATTTCTTTAACTGCACGTATAGAGTTAACCATTGGTGTTTTAAAAGGAATAGATTAAAGAAGAAAAATGGTGACAGAAAATTTGAAAATACAAGCCATCTCAGGAAAAACCAAGAGTCTAACTGGTGCAGAAAGCACTCAAAATACAGGCATGTGGTGGGGGTGGGGGGGTACCTGGCTGGCTAAGTCAGTAGAATGTGTTGACTGTTAACCTGAGGGTCATGAGTTTGAGTCTCATGTTGGGTATAAACATTACTTAAAAATAAAGTCTTAAAAAAAATACACACATGGGGAATATATTATACCCTCTTTATAGTCTAAGTTAGGAATATAAAATTGATGCAGGGAAAAAATGCAGAAATGTACTTATTAAAAGGATAAATCCTGCCAAAAGAAAGGAAATAATCAGTACTTGTTTTAAACAATTATACAATTATAATTGTAGATGATATAAATAATGGATTTTGAAATACTAGTCATCTCAAGGCACTTTTTAAAGCATAAATATTTAGACCCTCTTAAGAGAATAGCCATGAATTATACCTCTCCCCTAATAATATTGAGAAAGACAAATTCTTGGCGCCATCTACAATATAAAACTACCCTACATAGCAAATATCACTATATGGTCCTTTAAAGGATTAAAACAGAAAAATATGTTTCTTCAAGTGGATCAAGAAATAAAGTACCTTCTTTGACATAACTTGAAAGAAAATAATCCAACATTCAACATTTTCCCAATCAAATGCAAATTTTCAGACCTGCAAATTAAAACATCTTTAACACTATTATTAATATTGATAGATTTAAAAAATCAGAACAGTTATAAACTAGATGATTTATCACTTTCATTTTCAACTGTTTGTTTTTGAGTAAGTGCTGATTTTAACTTGTCTTAATTTTCACAAGTGCTTGGATTCAAACTGAGCAGAAAATTCATTAGCAGTAGTTCATCTCTATTTTAACATCTATTCTAAACACAAGCATGTTTTGGTGAGCTGTGAACTCATTCATGAAAAGAGGTGATGGCCCTTGTAACAAAGCATAAACTAATTTGAGCTCTAAATTTAATTACATTAAATTACCAAAATAAAATGAGCTTGCAACAACAGCAACTTGACTGCCCACCCAACAGCATGACAAACTAGCAGAGAATTTCAGTTCTGTCTCCTGGAGGCCAACTCATCCCCTTACTGATGGGAATACAATGCTGACAAAATACACCTAAAATTTCTTAACAAATTGTACACGCTTCTCCGTATTTGCCTATGAAGTTACTAGGGAGCCTAGAGGGTCGGCCAGGTCATGGATAGACATTCTCTCACTAAGAAAATTTTAAATAATTTTATTGTAGTTTGAAAAATCTTAAGATTATACATTAAAAATATACATATTTTAAAAGAAGGGAAACTATTTCATGCCAAATAAGGAAATGAAATATTTTCAATGAATTATAATTTGGAGGCTACAACCAGACCTTCAAAAATCACTCTGAAAGTAAACTATAACTCATTAGGCGCTAAAGATAAAGGTACCAAATCATAGAAATCACTGTCATTTTTAAAAGAAAGTAATGGTTTTCTTTAGAGAATCTATTTTACTCATTAAATAGTCTACTCATTCGTGGAAACTTCACTGGTAACTATGTAAAAGTAAGTATCTGGGTGATGCAGTTTGTTAAGTGTCCGACTCTTGGTTCCATCTCAAGGTCCTGGGATCGAGTCCCGTATCGGAGTCCCCTTAGACCCTCTTCCTCTCCTTCTTCCCCTT
Source organism: Lontra canadensis (assembly GCF_010015895.1). Taxonomy (NCBI): domain Eukaryota; kingdom Metazoa; phylum Chordata; class Mammalia; order Carnivora; family Mustelidae; genus Lontra; species Lontra canadensis. The sequence goes on along the minus strand of NW_022631290.1, from coordinate 113,319 downwards.
TTCCCCATCTTGCTCTCTCTCGCTCTTACTCAAATAAATAAATAAACCTTTAGAAAAAAAAATAAATGTTTTATTTAGCCTCACTAGAGAATTAAGAGGAGAAAAAAAAAGCATCACCAGGTTAGTCACAAGAACCTTGTCAAAACGACACCAAGTAGCAATGTGAAGGACAACAGCACAGGATATCAGTACTCATTTTGGAAGTTAACTCATAACACAAAACAAAACTTTTGAGTGGGTGGGGGGGGCAGTCAACAAATTGGCGTGTTGTATACAAAGGGCCATAGTCCAATCCAGCAGTTTTTGTGACTAGCAGTTTCTGTATACAACACAAACCAGCAAGATACCATTCATCTTCAAAGAATTACTAACAGCAGTGATGCTTAGGGGCAAACAATTCATTTCATTATTTGAGTTCCTACCTAATAGTGCCAGCCAGGGTTCTAGCCACCCGGCTAATAGACATGAACAAGCCATATATGGTCCTTAAGCTCACAAAGCTTGTCTTTTACTAGGGCAAGAAGGACATAGAACAAATAAAAAAGACACCTACAGACAGTTCAGAGGCTATGAGGACAGTAGGATGGAGTATTGCAATGGGGGAAAACTCTGGTGGACAGCTACTGTAGATGGGACATCTGGGAGAGACTTTCTGAGGAGATGCTAGTTCAAAACTGAGGTTATTGGGGAATTCACATACTCCTTAGTTAACAACTAATGACTAAAGACTACATGTTTATAACATAACCTTTCACTTGAGTACACATCCTTTCAAACATTACAGCAGTGAATTTTTCCCATCCAATTGGCAGATCAGTCAGTCTTAAGTGGGATAGACAGGAGTGGTTTTGGGACATCACCAAAAAGGACACAACAAAATACTGACCAGAGGTTACAAAGAAAGGGAGAGAGGAGCGAGGTTCATAATGAATGTGCCTTTGAATTCAAAGGGGACCACTTCTGACAAGGAAAATATTAATAATTGTGCGAGAGAAACTGGAGCACTTTATCATTACCCAGAAAAATGGAATGTGGATGATCTTTCTTCTGACTGGCTTACATCCAAAAGGATTTCAAAGAGAATGACAGCAATCTTTCGAAAAGCCAATACCAAAAGGAGGGAGAGAAAACAAGCAGGGGATTCAATGTGAATCTCAGTATCACCGACCAATTAACATGGGAAGACTAAATAATCTGAGTAACCCAATATAATGCTGCTTTCACTTTTATAATGAGAGCAACAAGTCAAAAAGACCATGCATGCAAGGGATGGAACGAATCCGCAGAATAACGGAATCTGTGTAGTAGGGTTTACTGGTTTTAAATCTATCTCATATCACAAAACTGAGTAGGTAGCCACTACCACTAAGAACAGCAATTCCCCAAACTCAAATGTACTTGATTAAAGAACCCTGTCAAAGTAAAGTACTACGATATTTTAAAAATCCAATTCATGAGCAAAATGGGTTTTCTTATTTAAAACATTTTAGCCAGAACTGGAAGACTTACCAAGACATGTATGAGACACAAACTACAAAAAAGGTTTAATTATTATAAATGCTTCTGTACATAAAAAAATGAAGAAATTATTAGGAGGAAAATATAGATCCAAAAAATCATATCTTATAAGTTTTTTCCTCTATATCTAGATATACATATGTGTCTTTTTTTTTTCCTTCCACAAAATTAGGCAAGTAAAACACCCGTGGGCTTGCATTGTGAGTGTTTCATATAATATTATATCTGTACAAATATTACCACGCTGTCAACTATTCTTTCAATAATTTTCATAAATCTGTAACAGTCATCATATGGATAAACCATAACTTATTCAACTATATTCCTGTTGTCATTAATGGTATTTCCAATATTTTCCTATGAAATGACTGGCTCTGAGAAAAATGACCTTTCATATTTTTGTGTGGAACTCCAAAGTGAAGGTTTCTAGAATTTCTGAGTCAGAGGAAATGCACACTTTGATGAGTCTCAATCATCCCCAAACTGATTTCCTAGAAAGATTGATTACCCTGCACCATTTCAACACTAAATATGATTTATTTTTAAGCACTACCACTCCTATGAGTAACAAATGATAGGTATCTCATTTTTGAAATTCACATTTTTAGCCATAAGTATCATATTATTTTCATGTTTACTAGCCACTAATAGTTCTGAAAAAATAATCTGTCTCTGACCTTTTAAATAAAGGTACTATAATTTCCTTATTAATATTTAAGAATGTTTAATACAATATTATCTTTTGTCATGTGCCTCAACACTGACCGAGTTGTCACTCTCTTTTTAATTGTGCTTGTTTTTGTCACACAAGTTATTTTTTACGTTATGCAAATATATTAATCTACGACAATAGGGATCCTGTTGCTTTTTACATTTCTGCTCAAAAATTTCTTACCCTTCTTGAAGCACCTGCATAGCGCAGAAGGTTAAGCAACCAACTCGTGATTTTGGGTCAGGTCATGATCCCAGGGTTGTGAGATCAAGCCCCCACTCAGGCTCCACACTCAGTGCAGTGTCTGCTTGAGATTCCTCCCTCTCTCTCTGTCCCTCACCCCTTTAAATAAATAAATCTTTTAAAAAAATTTCTTACCTATCTTAGATCAGTTATTTTTTACATTTTTCTTTTAGATTGTGTGGTTTTCTTTCTTGTAAAGTCCATTTGAGTTTATTTGAAAAATGGAAATCGAAGGGCACGTTTGAGAGATTTTTAAACCTCAACACTAGGTGGGTTGGAGGGGTAAGCGAGAGGACAAGGATGAAGAGGCAGTGAGGGAAAGAGATTTGAAAGGAGAAAACGGCGTTCCATGTTGAGTGAACAGCATTTAGAGACCGATTTCTACTTTATGCTTCTCCCTTTCTTAAAAGTTATGTTTCTTAAAGTCATGTTTTCTTGTTTTAAATCTTCACACATTCACTCACCACCCCAAATATAATATGGTCTCCATCCTGGGTATAACCCTACATTCATTGAAGTTACCAATGTCTTCCAGTTAAAACCATCAGTATCTAGCTGACTTAAACTCTGTAAGACTTTAATCTTCGGTAATGGCTTTCTCCTACTCACTTCTTTTTCTCTGGTCACTCCAACTCACACTCCTTACAGCTCTTCTTCCTCTTTCTCTTAAGTGTTGATGTCCCTGGAGGATTCTTCTTTAGAAACTTTCCTCTTAAGACTAGCCTTTTCTTATGTGATATTACCCATAACCTTGACCTCAGCCATCCCCATAAGATGATGAATCCTTAACCTTTTCCTAGACCTTACGTACTCTTCTGAGCTGCAGACACACATTTTCCTCTTCATCTCAAATGCTACAAGCCCAAAATGAATTCATCATCTTCCATAAACGATGTTCTTAAACCTGTTTTCCAATAATATTCCCCAGCACCTCCATTCTAAAATCACCCAACCCAGAAACTAAGCTAAGCCTTATTCTTAACTCCAGCCTGCCTCTCTGTCATCCACCCCAGTTCCTGCACAACTCCTGCCTCATCAGTCAGCAAGCCCGTCTTTCAAATTTTCCCTCCTTTAAAATTCACTTTTCTCTACACCACCATTCTCACGCCCTTGACTTAGAAGACCCCCAAATCTCTCATTTAAATTACTCAGATAGCTTCTTTGTTAATTTCTGTAACTTCCTGCCTCACCCGTCATGGTTCATCCTCAACACAAGTGCCAAAGAGTTTTTTCCTAAACTGCAAATACTTCTAAGTCAATTTCCTGCTTAAAGTCCTTTTAATTATACCCTTTTGCTTTAAATAATGAAAATAATTGTGACTACTGTATTCCTACTACAGATGGTCCTTGATTTACTAAGGTTCAATTTGAAATTTTTTTACTTTATCCATGGTGTGAAAGCAATATGTATTCAATGGAAATTTAACTTCAAATTCTGAATTACGATATTTCTCAGGCTAGAGGTACAATATTCTCTCTCAAGATGCTGGGCAGGGCTGCGAGCCACAGCTCACAGTCAGCCAGAGATCACGAGGGTGAACAACCCTTACAGGTACGACCATTCTGTTTTGTGCTTTCAGCCCAGTATTCAATAAATTACATGAGATATTCAGCACCTTATTACAAAATAGACTTCGTGTTAGATTATTTTGCCCAACTGCAGGCTAATATAAGTGTTTTGAGCATTTTTAAGGTAGCTGAGGCTATGCTATGATGTTTGCTAGGTTAGGTGTATTAAATACATTTTGAGTTACAATATTTTCACCTTATGATGGTTTTATTGCGACCAAATACCGATAGTTGAGGAAGAGCTGTACTTCCGATTTCTTGGGAAATTTATGAGAGGTATTTTAAATACATTATATGAGAGAACTGAAGTTTATTATCCATGTGAGATGGCTCTGCTCTGTCACAGCTTCTTCCTTACCCAAAACAAATTCCTTAGTATTATATAGAAGATTCTTTATGGTCTAAACCTTACCAGCTTATTGATCTTTACCTGGTGCTACAGTCTTACCTACTACTCTTCAACCATAACCAAACCCCTAAAGCCACTAGAAAATCAATTCTTTTTCCTGCCTCCTTATTCCTTCTGCCTAGAGTCACAACCCCCCTTCACCTCAAGGTCATACACATCCTCCAAGAGTTAACTCAGCTGACCCATGGGTTAGGTGATCAAGTTGTTTTTATAATCCCACAGTCGTCAGATTATTTCCCTATCCACGCATGTACCATTGTATAACTATTGTTTAGCATCTATTTTTGCTACTAAACTTGTGTCACCAAAATAAGAGCTCTATTTAGCGAATGAAATGCCAAAACTGATGTTGTGCCCAGAGCACCCAGCAAAGTTTTATTACAGGAATTAATTATCATTCAAGAAATGGCCAGTAGGACAGCACAATGGATTTATAAAAAGATGTGAGAAATAATACTGAAAACACCAGTTTACTATCAACATAAATATCTTACTTCTATTGCCCAAGACCTATTGGATGTATTTAAACAGAGAATGGGCAAAATCTGATGTGTTTTAAGGAAACAGTGAATAGTAATTTGATAAGATGTGAGAGGCTGAGGGGCAGAGATAAGCAAGGAGACAATTTAAAAGGTCCAGAAAGGGATGCCTGGGTGGTTCAGTGGGTTAAGCATCTGCCTCTGGCTCAAGTCATGACCCTGGCATCCTGGAACGAGCCCTGTATAAGGCTCCCTGCTCAGTGGGAAGTCTGCTTCTCCTCTGCCTGCCTCTCCCCTGTCCTCTCCCTTTCTGACAAATAAAGTCTTGAAAAATATTTTTTAAATTAAAAAAAAAAGAAGAAAAAGAAAAGGTCAGAAAGAGTTGAGGAAAAATAGAGTTCATTTTGAGACAAGCTAATTTCCGGAAGCTGGTGAATATCCATGTCCTAATGTCCACCTTTTCTCAGTCTCATGTGAAAAATCCTTTCAAATTAACCATTTTCTCATACAAATTTCTTATTACTACCAAAACTAGCAGGAAGTTGAAATTTTTAGTCTAATGCTCCATAGGTAGAGTAAGTCCTGAAGGTTTTGAATTTGAAAGTTGTAAGACCAGCCATTGGTCTCAGGTTGGGACCACCTGAGGAAGAATAGGGGAGACAAGGGCTGAAGGGGGCTCCTTGGATCCATTTATACGACAGAGCAAAGAAGGAAGGGCCACTGGCATGATCCGGGCAAAGGGAAGGACCAGCAGAGTATAACCTGGATGTAAGTACAAATTCAAACAGTGGCGTAACCACCCCAGCCTTGATGCATCCCTAGAAGGACCCAGTCTTTGTTTCCTATCTATGGCCATAGAAACCGCTGGATGAACACTAAACAGGCTTCCAGGCAAAATTCCACTTTAAAAAGAGTCCATCTTCTATTTGATCACTCTGTGTTAACCTGTTTTTTAAAGTTCTGGCTCCATGTAAATAGATTTTGGTATAGAAGTACACTTCCCTGCTTGTTACATCTGTTGTTGTTGGCAAATGCCTTGCATTGTTGGTTAAAAAAAAAAAAAATTTTTTTTAAATAAGACTCTAAAATTGCAGTAAACTACTCATTAAATTACTACTCTGATAGCTTTCTCTGATGATTCTTACTTTACAACATCATAATTTTAATTAAACATTTTCCACAATGATAAAAACTCAAGACATGTAGGAGTTCTCCCACTCCTTCAGATTGATATTTTCAAGCAGTGTTAGTAAATTTGGTAGGAATAAGAAGCTTATTTTTTAAAAAATCCTCCCGTAGAATCCTTTCTAAATGAAATGGTAAGAAAAGCAAAACTCCTTTACTTGAAAATTATGAAAGTTTCCATTTACACAATGATTTGTGTAAACCCTATAAAAATCCTCTCAAAGTATTAGAATATGATTACCTTAAAAATATATGTCAGTACACACAATTTCGGAGTTCTTTTTCTAGGAAAAGAGACCGCACAGAAAGGATGGAACAATGGTATGGAAACTTACCATCCTCTCCAATTGGACTCTTTATTGCAGACTTATTGCTTCCATGTGTTAAAAAAATAAATAAATAAAACCTTTAAGCCAACCCCAATCCCTAAAATTTCTGGCGTTCTTATTAAGCATTGACTCCAGAAGGAAAAAAAAAAAAAAAACCAACTCAGAAATTTTTTTTTTATCACAAGCCTATCAGAGTCAAAATTTATTTCATCATTATGGGAATGTGTTCGAAATTAATAATAAAGGTTGGTTTCTCCAAGGCTTAAAGAAATTATACTATTTAAAGCTGCTAAATACCATACATTATTTGGCCTTAATATTCAAATAAATAATGCCTATTTTGAACATTGCATTCTAGCGCATATAATATAAATTAATGAGAGGACTATTAAAATGGATGAGGTTCACACATTTCTTTTTGCACAGTAATGATTGTTTTTAACCTGGGTTGCATAAAGCTGAGGAATATAAACATCTATAAGTAAATCATAAAATTTTCTGAAGCAATGAAATATTTGCTCAAACTACACAATGAATTACCCAAGCTTTGTGTCTTTGCACTTTTCTACAAATCAGGGTGCACAGTGGAATGCACAACTCCCTAAAAGCAACATATCTCCAACTTTCAGTGTGTGTCAAATGAAAGAAGGAGAAAGTTCCCTCACCCCCAAAGTGAGAACAGATGGGAATGTAAAATTAGATGAGAAGAGACAGTGAAGCTTTGGATGACCGATCAAGAAATCTTCCCCAGGGGTGGGGGGCCAAATATACTAGACCTCGGTTTGTTCTGCCTCTCAGTTAACTTCCAAATTCAGTACAATAGGAATGCAAAGCAGTTCTTAGATTCGATGCATTGGTTTTGGATTCTATAAGCATTCATATAAATTTCATGAAGAAGTTATTGACAATCCATTTTTTAAAATGTTATGTTTAATCATTCCTGTGAGTTTAACATGACTTTAAACTAAGACTGTTAACCGTATTTTTTTAATAAAATAAATGGTTTTAGGAAAAGAGATAATGGGCATGAACAAACAAGATGTGGACAATAAATTCCCTGTATGATGGAAGAGCCATCTGACATAAATTGAGAAGTTATGTAAATAAAGTATGAATACATTTCATATTCATTCTTTTCATATTTTATCTGTACAACTAAAAAAAAAAAAAACAACTTAATAGTAATGCCAGCAATACTTCCTACACCTAGGAGAAAAATGTTTTGCTGATATTCAATCTTTTTTAGCATGATATCACTTTTCTATCTAAAAATATTAACTATAAACTTAAAAGAATACTCTGTATAGTGCTTTATTATCTTCAAAATTTTGTTTAATATGGGTAATAATTTAAAATTTCGGGGACACTGAAAATAGTGCTCTCAGATTCTAATGTATTTAAAAACAGTAGTTTTATTGTGAATCACCATTCTCTTAAAATACTGTGATATTAAGAGCTATTTTTTGTAAGATTAAATATGATCCCCTGAAGAACTACGAGAGATCTTCCACAAAATAGTGCTTCTGGATTAGATTTCTGGGTATGTGTTGATTTTTACATAAAATTTACATTCACTGATACAACAGTGAGAATAATTCAGTATTTTAATCAATTTATAGACCACTCTCATCCATAATTTCAAACTTGTTTTCCAAACAATGGTAAGTTCTCTGTGTACCTTTTCCCTGGTGTCCCAGAAAACTGGCTTTCAATATCTTAATCCTGTTTTATCTTTTTTTCAGACTTTACACCATAGTTTATACAACAAGAAGAAATATAGGAATATGAATCATTCCAAGTGGTGAAAGCAACTGCACCTCACACTTAAGTAATTTCAGTTTAAACAATCCAAGGTGCTGGTAATGCAACAGAGGTTGCACTAACAGGGAATGAGGCCTTCCATAAAAAAGATGCTCAATATAGGACACTGCATTTAGTTGAACATGTGCATGAATTAATTAATGAAAGGCAGGATTTATTCTTCAGATCACTCTGAGTATGTGCAAATATTATTACTGAAAAAGGAAAAAAAAAGTCTCTTAAGGTATCTCCCCCCGCCCCTTATCAATACATGAAAGCCACAAGTATCAAACATCTGGGGATACTGTGTTGATTTTACTAAAATCCATTTTCTCTTCTTGACTTAAGCAGAAACACCTGTGAGTATTTTCAAATTCATCCTCATACTAATAAATCCAAATACTAATCCCCCAAAACATCAAACGCAGATCCCTCTACATTATTGCCTTAATTCATTTTATAGTTAGCTGGTTAAATGATTTTTAACATGGAACACAGAACATTTTATAATAAATTTAAAACTTCTATCTTCCTCTTGGGGCTCAGGGGAACTTTGAATAAAGAATGCATATGCACAAACTTAACATTACCTCAAGACTCCTGTCCTAGTTCCAGATCTTCCACTGTCCTCTTAAACTGGGTGAGTCAAAAACACACCCTGGACAACCACCACTAATGTGTCAAAGGAATCAGGTCAGATTAGGTCACGATTTCCCAGGCTGACGTCTGCAGACACCTATGGGCAGATTCTTGGGAGTCAGAGAGGGTTACAAGGTGTCTTCATGTTATGCTATAAATATAATTATATTTCGGATAATCTCGTTCACAACTTTTACCCCCGATCATTATCACATAATTTCAGGATCTGATTTTAACACAGTGATTTTGATCTTGTTCGTGTAAGTCTTTTGTAATGACTGTGTTTAACTCTAATAGGTTGTTCCTCAAACTGAAATTCACAAATGTATTCTTGAAGCCTGATATTTTTCTGTTAACCCATGTCCAAGTACTATTCAAGACCAACAGACACTAAATTAGATGATCTTTCTAATTCTTTTCCAGTCTGAAAAATATGTTACACTCTATCGCAGCTTACTAATAATTTATGGAGATCCAGCATAAGCACACTTAGAGAAAGAGTACTTCATAAGAGGAGTTATTTCTAATTCTCTGTTTACTTCTTTTCTTTTTACATTTAAATGCAAATGAAATTTTTGAGATAACAAAACAGCATTCAGTGAGCAGAATGAATAAGGGTATCAGATCAAAGTTCTCTTACCAAGTCACTATCATTTTAAATGATTTAGTGCATTATATACTAACTAGGAGTCAGACAATTCCAGTTTCTTTTTCCAGTTTTGCCTCTGACTTGAAATAGCATCTCGGTGTTAGAGTGATTTGTTTGTGACGCTCCCCCCTTTTTTTAAACAAAGTTAATCCATTATGCTACTCAATGAATAAAATGCACAATAAATACCAGACACTCATATTACATGATAAGTAGTATGATCCAGAATTTAATTTATATAATAAATTTTTTAAAAATCTGTAAAACTCAAATATTTGCTTTTCTTAATTTTGTTAGTGACAATATAAATAATGTATAAAATAACAGTATAATTTTTGGATTATATCGATCTAGTTTTATGTTTAAATCTGCTTCATCTAATTTTAAAATATTTACAGTGTTGTCAATCTGCACTTAAGAGATAATTTATTGGTAGAAATCATTGTTTAATGGTTAAAAAGTTTAACTTATAAAAACTTATCATTATTCATATATCACAATCTTATATCAAATTTTTAAACTATTCACTCTTGAAGGAGTTCTCGACTTAACATGTTTCTTAACAAAAGAATGATCTTAACACCAGTAAAGAGAAGTAAAATGTTTTCAAACTGCAAAGATATTCTGAATTTAAAATGTACATATTTTACATTTAAAATAGTTATTGAATTTTTAATTTAAAAAATTAGGAAAATGAAACTCATTTAAATCATCTTATTCCTATCTGTGATATATAAATGCAAACAAAAGTTTAAAAAAAAATTCTTCATAAAGCATTATGTGGGATTTTTTTTTCCCTAACTTGCAGCAGTTTCTACTGAATACTTTTTAAAAGAAAGTTGTGAACCATTTCTAAAGCATAACATAATTTGATTATTAATTAAACTAACAAAATCACTTACTGATTTTGATATTATTTATTGAATTTATATTGTTAACTTTTGACAGATGCGTTTCTTTTTTAAGGGGAAGTCTGTGAAAATCTAAGATCAACATATTGCATAATAAGTTTAACTTTTATCAAAAGAGAAATAGCATATTCAGATTTAAAAGTTTTCATTTCCTGTTCTTCTAGCAAATATAACTAACATTAGTTTTGTAAACTCATTTCAAACCTTCTTCTTCCTATAAAGGAATTTTCAGCTTTGATTACTTCAAGATTTCTTTTCTAGAAGATGTAATTAGACCATTAACCGAAGGACAGTGGAGTCGAATGGAAAACGTGCATTTCCAGAAAGTGCACACTTTTATATATTGTGATAAGTAACCTTTATCCTTGGAATAGACAAGTCCAACTGCACAAATGTTAAAACCAGTGCCAAAAAGTTACTCTACCTGAACCGTAGAGCTGATCTCTGATGCAAAGCCGCCTGTCAAGGGAGCCTCATGACTGATTAGCAGTCGCCCTGTTTTGATCACAGACTGAAAGAGGAAAGGAAAATCTGATGTTGAAGAGAATACATATTTTCAAGTATATGATGGCAGTTTTGATTAAGGAATAAAAACAAAGTATTTCAATCTAATAAATAATTAAAAGTTAGTAATACAGTTTTATGTCAAATAAGTTGTAACTCTCACTGCATAGTTATTTGATATTTGTACTGTTACAAAATTTTTCAATATAGTTTATAACCCTACTACAAAAGAAAAATGGGATTTGTCATTCTGTCATTAAAAGGCATTCCATTATAAAATACTTCTGTTATAAAACACTTCTGTGTTACAAACTAAATTACTGTATTTCACATTTTTAATCTCAAAATCATTTTTTCTTCATATTACCTTAAGAATGAAAGTGTTTTGGGGGTTCATTTTTGGGTGTATTTGTATATAAACAAACAGCCTTGGGAAATATTGTTTTGTGGAGAAGGAGCACATGAGAATAGCATGTTAGAGCTGTAACGCAGGAAAAGTTCAAGCTTCTAGATCTTCAAGGAAACCTAGCAGGAGGAAAGCACTGCAAAAGTACAAGGGTTACAGCCGTTTTTGTTCGTATGCATTAAAAACTGGTTAACCACCACAACTCCATTTTCACATAGAAAATGTCACAAACAAAAAGATGCACCCTCCATACTGGCTCAGTGTGGTTGTTCACCCAGTGTGATATACTCTGTACAAAAATAAATCAAAAAGAATAGCTTATGATATCATGTCAGGATGCCAGCTGTGTTGGAAGGCAAAAAATATTAAAATCAACAGCAAATTACTGCTTCAGGTATGTTGAATAATTAACATGTTACCAAAGAGCTGGGGTAATGTCTCTGCTACATGTCTAATAACTTGATATCACCTTTCTTAAATTATACATTAATATTTTGTGAATAGAAGATCTTCCAAGCAAATATATGCATATAAATTAAAAGACTGCCTTCATTCTAAGCAACTAGAGTTTAAGATCTTAAAAGGAGCAGATGTTAAACTCCAATTATGGCCAGTAGCCATGATAAAAATAAGTTATTATATCTACTGAATATACAGTGACTTAAGAACATAAAATTTTATGAACACCTTAATGAATACCATCCCCACCCCCCAGTGAAATGTGAACCTTGCTATACTGGTACTTGGATTTTAGAACTGTGATGAATTATGCCATTTACGAAAATCACAAGTTAAGTTTTAATGCACCTGGTTAGAAATATACAGAGACAAGAATAGTCCACAATCACGGAAAAAAAACAACAACCAAATGCATTCTCAAAGGACTCTCTAAAAGAAGTCCTGACCTAAAGGACTTCCAGTTAAAAAAAAAAGATTTGACAACTAAACCTTTCTTAACACTCTGAAACCCAAAAGTCTGCCAATGTATAAGTGTCCAAGGATGACGTAGCTAAAAATCCATCCCAGTTAGAGGATGCATCTTAAATCCCGGGGAGGTAGAAATGAGAAACTTCTATAAAAATGCTACTGTTACCTTAAACCTCCACACAACAGAACTGGTATTTTTTATTTGAGCTGAGTTCTATCCGAGATCGAATGACAACTTTCAGAATGATCCCTGAAGTCCAATAAGCAACAAAGGGGGAGAGCCTGGCTTCCTATAGCCTGCAGAATATAGTAGGGAAACAAAGTACAGATGTAGCCAGGACAAAAGCTTCCAACCCCTGGAGTTCATGCAACATGATGAAATCCAGAGACCTCCTGAGTGTCCTTCAGCAGAAGAAAGGCTAGATAAACCAAGAACAGCAATACAGTTGCATTATTATGCAGCCATAAAAAAGACTGAGGACAAGGAAAGATGCCTATGGTAAATGAACTGATAAAATGAGCAAACTGCAGAACAACATAATCTCATTTTTACAAAAACAAAAACAAACAAAACAAAACAAAAAACCCAACCCACGACAGCCATGGGGACACCAATATACATAGATGTACGTCCAGAGCCAACATGTGTGAATAGTCTGGAGGAATTCATTCCAAACTACCAAAACTTGTTTCTCCTAAAGACGGACAGTGAAGGAACTGTTGGGAAAAAGACTATGTAAGAAGTATTTTTATATTATTGCAAGTATTCCCAGTAAGTCATTATTAAGTAAAAGCAGAGCCCTTGAATTATGGCTGAAAGTAACAAGTACACACTGCGTTGTAGTCATAATCTCCTTAAAAAACCAAAAAAGGTTTTTGTTTGTTTGTTTTAATGGTACTTTTAGGAATAGCTTCCGAAACAAGAGAAGCCTAAGGTCCCAAGCTCCTGCAGCAAATAGGCACACTAAGAACACAGGGAGTCAGCCTTCCCTGCCAGTCTCTGCAGACTGTGCTCCGCGGCAGGATGACGGCCAGCTCACCTCCTGGCCCTTAAACTGCTGGATCCTAGACAACATGGTCAGTAAGCTCCTAGCATCAGAGAACATGATGCTCTTCAACACCTCTGTACATGTATTGTGTACCTGTGTGTTCTTGGATCAGGAGTTCAGCTGACAGTTACAGAAGAAATTCCAGAAATTTCTAAAACACCAAGGACTAAAGGGTAGATACGATGAAAAAGTAATAACATTGCGAAATTATTATGACATAAAAACCAGTGAGAGACAGTGTGGCAAGAAGAGAGGAGTCAGAAATAATGATCATCATCAACTGATTATCCCATAAATTGCTATGTGCTAGGCTGGGAGCTAAGCATTTCAGACTGATTACTGAATTTAATTTGGAAAGCATCTAAGTTCATTTTTGCTTCTTAAAGTCAACTCTGATATCTGAAAAGTATTAAAATGTGTAAAATAAAATTACAACAAAATTCTGAAGAATGCTAAAATTAAGAAGTGACAGTGATATTTTCCAAGTCATATCATCAAAGAATTAGCACGTATCATTAATGATTGAGTCTATAAATATAGTTCAATAATTTTGTAAGATATAATTAAATTTAACTTGGTATGTGCTTTTTTATCATTCACAATTTTAACTTAGTAGAATTTCTGAAGATTGGTTCTTCTCTATACTCCTTTAGAAATTATTAACACTTTGTTAATATTATGACAATGAGATCATCACAAATCTAGAAAATTAGAGACAGTTTTACTCTATTCTTTGTGATTCAATTAGAAACTCTGATTAAATTACATGTTTCTGGTCAACTTCAACAGGCATTTAATTTTCACACATTTAGACGAAATGATACACAACTGCCTGGTTATGTTGCTAGCAGAATTTAGAATTTTGAGGTATTTAGTAAAAGTTCACACGGTGCCTTTTAGCGAGGATGGCCGTTAACCTTTTTAAAATAACTAAAGATATAAATACTAATAATACTTTGAAATTCATTTTCTTTAGAAGAAATTTTTGTTTCAAGTTTTCTTCCGAGATAAAACTATTTTACCACTTGAGGAAAAAAAATTTTTTTAAGGGTTTAAACAACTTTTCAATATAAAAAGTTGAACCTATCAGAGCCAGGAAAGATCACATAAGGCTGGATTTTCCAGTACCTGCTTCTTCAACTTTTTGCCACTAAGACCTGCTCCAGGATCCTGGCCTCGGGCAGATGGAGCACCAGCCCAGTTAGAGGCAAACAAATGGCACCAGGGAAAGCTAAGCCAATTAACGACAAGGACCGTGAATAACTGTTTTCTGTATCCTCTACCGCGAAACAAAAGGGCTTTGTTTCCTACCACGGCTCCAGAAGATTTGTCAAGAAAACTTTAAAAGCAATTCTGGAAGGCTGGGAGTGAAACAGACTGTGGCTGCTAAGTCAGTCAGCACTGGTCGGCCCTGGATTTCTCTTGTGGAGTCTCACTTTCTCCCTTTCTCCCTATTTCAGTTAGCCATCCCCTGCCCTATCAAAGTTTCAATAAGGAACACAGGGCAACTTGGCCAACAGCCCTCATCAAGACACCCCTGTTCCTATGGGACGCTGACAACACCTTGTGCCCCGTCTGGCCACTCTGTGACTTTCTCCCATTGTCCGTCTTCTATCCAGACATCATCACAAGTGGCTATCACTTTGCATTATCTATGCAGGATATCTAGTACAATGCTCAGAAAATGGTAGACACTCAAGAAAAGTTAATTAGATAAAAGCCTATTATAAAATAATTTCATTATATTAAATATGTCCCACTGAAGCTATTTATTGCTTTCTGAGCAAGCTCCATTTTGAGATAGGGCAAAAGTATACTTCAGCACATCCTGCAACAATTTAAACATGAAATAATAGACTCCAAACTGAGGATATTTTAATGTAGATTTGACAATAAGATACCCGTGGTAAGAGCAAATTGCGAAGTTACACACCGTTAAAATGACTACACAGATTTTGGCTGCCCAAACATTGGACATATGTTTTAGTGAATGTAGCCTTTAAAGATTTTAACACGATCCAACCAGGAAAACTGTTAAGCTGTCATTCCAGGAGAAAATGATACAGACAAGCAGACCATTAGGCTTGCATATGCCTGAATATGTAATGCTGACATTCAAAAAGCAAAAAATAAATATATTTTTTATTTCTTCCTCAAACTTCATGGCAAGACTTTCTCCCACAGAGCACTTCAACCTGACCAACACGATGTTCAGCAGCCGATTCTGACTGCTGATAAGATAAAGCAGGAAAGTAAGACCTGGGATAGGCAATTTACAGCCCTTTTCAACATTTTCTACCTGAATATATACCTAATGAAAAGCAAAAGAAACACCCAAGCCAGCCTTAACCACCTCCCTTTGAAATAAAATAGTTAGAAATACATGTAAGCAAAAGTCATAGTAAAATCATACGCCTGTGTTTCATTAATCAAGAACGTATCAATCAATATTTAGACACTCTAAAATCATTCAGAACATGATTTAAATTAGGCTTCAAATATCACTGCAAATGCATTACAGTTTTTGAAATGTTTTCTTGTTTAGTAGCCAAATGCATTTGAAAAGTTAGCCAGAAAAACTTCACAATTAATCACAGGCTAGCGAATGTATTCTAATATGCCCAACAACTATTATTAATCAGCCTGATCTTCATGCACAGACCATGGACCGGTACGCCACTGGAGAAATACCAACGCTGAAAGAGAAAGAACAGTCGTGAACTCCAAGAAAGTTTGGAAAAGTCCACTTTGGCAAGAATATGAGTGATGGGGTTACAAATATTTTGTTATTGTAGGAAAGTGGAATGAATGGAGAAAAACTAAATCCTAGGAGCTTTATCACCCATGTGGAAAAAAGTAGGTAAAGGAGCAAGAAGAGCATAGAGAATGGAGTAAAATCAACAGGAAAAGAATGAGCAAATCATACTAACAAAGACCTGAAATGTCCGGGAAAATTTCAGACATCCTCACTAGTTTATTCCTGCCTGAACTCTTTGTATAAATCACATCTCAAACACTGAAGAGTCTAGGACAAACTGCTTTTGCAAAAATTAGAAGTAGACATCTCTCTGAAATTACGTTAAACTGTGTCAGGTAAACATGTTTCTGTCAATCAACCTTACCTTTCTGGCTTGTTTCCTTAGAGTCCCTCCAGGCTTGGGTCATGTCAGGCCAATCACTACTCTGTGAATGTGACCCATGCTTTCCCGCATCTGATTTCCTTGCATTCTATTCCTCCCTCAAGACCCATCTCATACAATGCCTTCTTCCTGGTTCCCTTCTTCATGTCACATCATATACATTCTAGGAACCACTTCCTTACAGAATCTGAAGAAGCCAACAATGCAAGGGTATTCTATGAAACATAAAACTAGGGTACAAGGACAAGGGTCAAGTACTAGGGTCAAGGCAACAGTCAAGTGCTACCTCTCTTAGGAACACTAGAAATTTGCCTTGTAGGACAGCTCTGTGTACAACTGTCATTAGCCTTTCCAACCGCACTCAAAATCACAAATTTGAACACGAGGACTATTTATATTTATGTCTATTGCCAAACACAGCATATGACAAATAAGCATTAAATTGAGCCAATAATGGGGCACCTGGGTGGCTCAGTGGGTTAAAACCTCTGCCTTCAGCTCAGGTCATGATCCCAGAGTCCTGGGATTGAGCCCCGCATCGGGCTCTCTGCTCGGCGGGGAGCCTGCTTCTTCCTCTCTCTCTGCCTGCCTCTCTGCCAACTTGTGATCTCTGTCTGTCAAATAAATTTTTAAAAAATCTTTGAAAAATAAAAAATAAAATAAATAAAATAAATTGAGCCAATTATGCTTGTTTTATTATCTTGGGACCAGCATATATATTAGTAAAACAAAACATTTTGAAAAAAATACTTGCGGGGCGCCTGGGTGGCTCAGTGGGTTAACGTCTCTGCCTTCATCTCAGGTCATGATCCCAGGGTCCTGGGATCGAGCCCCGCGTCAGGCTCTCTCCTCAGTGGGGAGCCTGCTTCCTCCTCTCTCTCTCTCTCTGCCTGCCTCTCGCCTACTTATGATCTCGTCTGTCAAATAAATAAATAAAATCTTAAAAAAAAAAAAAATACTTGAGCATCTTTTTGGTTTTTTGTTCTGGGGGGTATTCTTTTTTTTTCTTGGAGACCCAGGCGGGGTTATCTGTACTCTCTCTCCCAGCAGGCCCTAACTCATTCAAAAGCACAAAATTTAGAAAATGTCAAGTATTCTATAACTAACCACAATACCTAATATATGCTTGTGGATGTGGGCTCAATAAATGTTCTTAATGTTGATTTAAAAAAAAAAAAAAGTAAGTATACAGACAAGTGATTTAAATGAATCATTAACAAGCCTCCAATTTTCTGATGCCTTTAAGCCCTTAAAAAAGACTGAATAGAGCTATAAAATACATTGAAAGGGAAGTCCTAATAAACTAAGATCAAAACCCTGGTCTGATTCTACTAAAGGACTCCCTTGGGCTGACTCTTTCCACTTATTTTTCCTAATCCTGACTGGTTTTAGAATAAGGAGTGAGCAATACAAAACATGTTTCTGTTTTTATGTACATCTCTTTTAAATATATGATTGTACCAAAAACACAAACAGAACATTTCCTTTTCCTGGTGCTGAATATAAATTTTCTTTTTCTAGTGAGAAAAGGTCATGTCACCATGATGATAAAGATAGTGTACTGGATGTGTGGTCATTTATTACATAGTTAAGCCAAGAGTAAATATGTAAATCAATGTGTCTTAAAAGTTTTTTTCATTTCCTCCATTAGCTCAAACATCAGGCCATAGGTGTCATGTTTTTGTGCCAAAACAATTTTTCAGTGATTGAAGCAGCCATTTTCCAGCTGTTTTCCTGTGTTCTTTCTATCACAGCCCTATCGTTTCCCAGCAGGATTTAGAATATTTCCATAAACTCATAACCCACTTCCCCTGCAACTCTTAGCCATTTCTGTTCATGAAAAGAAGTCTTAACATGTCATTTGGATATGAATATTGTTGACTTCCATGCTGCAGAATTTTAGAAAACTGTTAACAAGAACTATCACAAAGCCAAGCTGTACTTTTGGAAACACAGTCAGGATGTTGTACATTCTACATTTTCCAACCTTAGAACCATCCCGAGTTCTAGTAGTCTTTTTCTTTGGAATCTGCAACAGCAGAAGCATTCAGAAGCACCACAACTAAAATTTTACTATAAACATGGTTATATTCATAGCGGCAATGTCCACAAGAGCCAAACTGTGGAAGGAGCCAAGATGTTCTTCAACAGACAGATGGATAAAGAAGATGTGGTTCTGGGGTGCCTAGGTGGCTCAGTGGGTTAAAGCCTCTGCCTTCGGCTCAGGTCATGATCCCAAGGTCCTGGAATCGAGCCCCGCATCTGGCTCTCTGCTCAGCGGGGAGCCTGCTTCCCCCCCCCCCCCACCGCCTGCCTCTCTGCCTACTTGTGATCTCTGTCTGTCAAATAAATAAATAAAATCTTAAAAAAAAAGAAGAAGAAGACATGGCTCACATATACAATGGAATATTACTCAGCCATCAGAAAGGATGAATACCCACCATTTACACTGACATGGATAGAACTGAAGGGGATTATGCTATATAAAATAAGCCAACCAGAGAAAGACAATTATCATATGGTTTCACGCATATATGGAACATAGAAATAGTGCAGAGGACCAGAGGAGAAGGGAGGGAAAACTGAATGGGAAGAACTCAGAAAGGGAGACAAACCATGAGAGACTCTAGACTCAGGGAAACAAACTGAGGATTACAAAAGGGAGGGGATCAAAGAGATGGGGTAATCAGGTGATGGGTATTAAGGAGGGCATGTGTGGTGATGAGCAGTGGGTGTTACATGCACATAATGAATCGCTGAACCGTATGTCAAAAACTAATTATGCACTATAGGTTGGCTAACTGAGCATAATAAAAAAAAAAAAATAGATTCCCCCCCAAAAAAGTAAAGAAAAAGTGGGAGTACATTAGCTCCTATGTACTACTTGGCAAATCTAGAACCTGACCCAACAGTGAAGACTACTGGCAGTACCATTCCACTACATTTATTATTAATTCTAATGTTTACCTTCACTCAAGTAGTACTGTTTTGTTACCAGAGCGTTACAGACATATTGTGTGGTGGGGGAAGGTGTTAATAATTCACATAAAACTCATCTGTAGCATCTAGGTTGTGATTATGGGCTGACAGCAAACTCCATACAGAGTTTTGTATGTTTTGCCGTTTTAGTCATTTTTAACCGAAAAGCTCTATGGCATTAAACACATTTGTATTGTTGCATGATCATCAGCACCATCCACCTGCAGAAGTTTTTCACCTTCCCCAACTGAAATTCTGCGCCCATTAAACAAGAATTCCCCATTCCTCCCTTCCCCTGGGCCCTGGTGACTAGCATCTACTTTCTGTCTCTCATATGAGGAACCTCATAGGAGGGGAATCATATAATATTTGTCCGTTCATGACTGCCTTACTTAGCATAACGTCTCTTCATCCACATTATAGCATTTGTTAAGATCTCCCCCTTTAAGATTGAATAATATTTCACTGTCTGTATATACCACATTTTGTATATCTATTCATCTCTCAGACATGTTAATTACTTCCACATTTTGGCTATTGAGAAAATGCTGCTATGAACATGGGTGTAGAAATACCAATTCAAGTTGCTGCCTTCACTTCTTTTAGGGTATATACCCGGAAGTGGAATTGCTGATCACGTGGTAAAACTATACTACGTTTTTTGAGGAACTATCTTACCAGTTTCCAAGGCATCTGCACCATGTTACATTCCCACCACCAATGCACAGGGGTTCCAATTTCTCTACATCCTCACAACATTTGTTATTTTGGCTTTTGGTCTTGTTTTTTACAGTAGTCATCCTAATGGGTATAGGGTGATATCTCACTGTGGTTTTAATTTGTATTTCCCTAATGATTAGTGATGTCTCATCGCTAACAATTTTTTTATAGCATTAGTATTAATGGTAGAGTGAGCATTAACACTATTTTTATTTTTATTTTTTTTGTATTTTTTTTAAAGATTTTATCCATTTGCCCAACAGACAGAGATCACAAGCAGGCAGAGAGTTAGGCAGAGAGAAGCTGGCTCCCCAGTGAGCAGAAAGCCCGACGCGGGGCTCAATCCCAGGACACTGGGACCATGACCTGAGCCAAAGGCAGAGGCTTAACCCACTGAGCCACCCAGGCACCCCTCACTAACAATTTTTTAATAAGGCTGTTTGATTTTTGTTGTTAATAAAATAGTTGGCTTATGCATCTACTGATGTATTATATGTTGGCTAATTGAACATAATTAAAAATGCTTACACATCAAATTTCTAAATCAGCCTCTTTGAGGACTGGAAATAAAATCTCTTCATAATATAATATTCCAAGTAGGAAAATACATAATCATACTCAGCTGTTCACCATGCCCTCTTTCTTAGAAAAGCATATATCTGGTTTACTGACCATCCCCTGTTCTGAAATAAACACAAAGACATGTTTCCTAAGATCACTAATGTCACATAGTTCCTTGCCCAGACTGATTATCTAAAACGGCATTCCTCTCCTGAAAAAATTTCAATGGTAAATCAGCTAATCAGAATCACTAAGATAACTTACACATAGTAAAAGCACTGAAGTCCACTGCCCAAGAAAATAATGGGGTCTAGTTACATAATAGAGAAATTTCTGAGCCTCCTGTCTTTGTTCCCTACTCTGCCAGTAATTAGGAAATAAAATAATGCCAGCTAAGAAAGTTTGGAACATTGGTACCAACCAGAAAAATCACCATCATCTTATTTATTATATGCAACTTCCCAATTAATTTTTAACGTTGTATAAAGTCCAAAGGTCACTGGTTCATGTCAAAACAACTTATTGAGCCACTCACATGTGTCAGTACTAGGGAAACAAAGATGAGTTAACCCAGGTTCCCAAAGGACTGTAATATGGGTTGCCACAATATCCTAGGACCAAGCATACTTAAGAAAGAAAGAAATTAAAGAATCCTGGAATTAAAAGTCATGTTCCATTTGTTAAAAACAAATTATATTTAGAATTTTAAATTTCGACTCTTAAGATCTTTTCTAAAATAACACTGAAAAAGTGAATTTCTCTCTTCTTAAAACAAACCACAATTACTAATATTCACTCCTTTTCTATTCATAAGCCTCTACTTGGCAAATTTTTCTTAAGTGTTGACAACAGAGGGAAATACTATGTCTGGCCATCATAAGAGTTCCACAGGGTAGAAACTGATATCATCCCCCGTGCTCCCAGCATACCATGAATAATAAGAAAGTGACCCTAACCAAAACCAGCACTGTCAGCCAGTTATGTTTTATACTGCTGTTTTAAGCATATATCAAGAGTACAATTTTCCCTGAAGCCAGCTGGTTGTCTACCAAGGTAATACTTCTCTAAGGAATGATCAAAAGTATAAACACTGCTACAATTCTGCATCACCATGGATAAATGCTTTTATTTTCTAAAACCTGGTCCAATTCTGTTGAAGCAAATGGGTTTTTAGTCCATTACGAAACAAAAATCATGTGTAGTTCATAACACATGGGCAAGGCTTAAAATTTTTCAGGTCTTTTTTATGACTCAAAAGAGTGGTATAGTAAAACTCCAGGGATATTTCAGGAAAAGTTATACATATATTTTTTTAGTACATATAACTAAGTTGGCATAGAGAGTAATAAAATACATGAATTTCGTACTTTCATTAAAACCAAGAAGATGGGGAGGAACTATTTATATGACAGGTGGAGTCGGGAAAACAATACTTTTGGCAGAAATAGCAGTATTTGTCTAGAGAACACTCACAGATTTGACAGAGAAGGTGAGGGAGGTACACACATCTCAAGGTAAGAATTACAGTATCAAAATCCTTTGCTAACAGAATTAGTGAGAAGTTATATGCAGTATAATAGTTGTCCAGAAGTCAATATTGAAAAATCAATTTATATCTAGATTTAAACCTCTTTTCTTTTTTTTCAGGGATAGCACTCTGAAATTTTCTTTCCTTATAAACTACAAAAATATCAACAGTCCATTCCTCTTTGATTTACAATTCTCTGCTCTGCAACTTTTTTATTGACAAGGACTAATAAAATAGAATAAGAAAACAGTGGCCATTATACCACAAAAAAGTGACATATGCCTATAATAGCTTATGAAAGACAAAGTCATTTTGTTGAGGAGTGGTCCAAGAAGATTGTGCTTGTTGACTTACTTTATTGTAATCTGGTCATTTTACTCTATCCTTTATGAATACAGTTATTATAGGAGAAAATATCATTCTAACCAATGAAAATGTTCCATTGCTCTAATAATTTTAAAAAAATAAGTTAAAAATAAGAATGAAATAGCACCTCATCCATTAAAGTCACAAAATAACTTAAATTTCAATACTTGCAAGGTTACGTGTGCAATGTAAAGCACCATAAATCTTCTGAGAAACACTTTGGGAATCTATTTATCAAAAGATCCTAATGTTCAGATTCCTACAATAACCAATCTCAGTTTTAAAAAGTATTCTCCGAAAAGAATCCAAATGTAAAATACTGGGCTTCTGTTTTAAAATAATCGTGTGCATGTAACTAGGTTTTAAAAAAAACTTGAAAGTTTAAGAAACACTCTTTTAGAAACATGGTTTCACACTAAAGACTCCAATACCCAATACCGGGGCACCTGGGGGCCTCAGTTGTTGGGTGTTTGCCTACAGCTCAGGACATGATCCTGGAGTCCTGGAATCAAGCACTGTCAGGCTCCCTGCTCAGAGAGAAGCCTGCTTCTCCCTCTCCCATTTCCCCTGCTTGTGTTCCCTCTCTCGCTGTCTCTCTCTCTCTCTCTGTCAAATAAATAAATAAACTCTTTAAAAAAAAAAAAAAAGACTAGTACCGTATTTGGCTCAAGGGTAAACTCTGTTTAAAAGGGCTAAGCACTTGAGAAATACTGCATTTCAATGCCTTCCGGTTACCATACACTGCATACTGTCTAAAACCAAGGACATAATGATTTTGCTTCATCTGCCTAACTTCTTCCAGCCCATGAGTTTATGACCCGACATTCAGAGGGTCAGAAAAGCAGGTAGAGAAAAACTGGAGTATAGGAGAAGCTTCGACCTGGAAGCACAGCTCCTGTCCTGGGGTTTCAGGCTGGGAGCTGATGGCCTACCCTTTGGCTTAGAAATTAGAGAAAACAGAGCAGAATCAAAGGGCACATGATCTGATGGACACTGGGTGTTATACGCAACTGATGAATCGCTGAACACGACATCAAAAACTAACGATGCACTTTATGCCGACTTATTAAATTTAAATTAAAAAAAGAAAGAAAGAAAGCATGCAAAACATCTCAAAAAAAAAAAAAAGTGAACCCCACACTCTGGTCCCTGGCAAATGAGTCTGGACAAAATGATATCGCCCTGTTCAAAAATGAGTAAAGGAAGCAAAACACAGAGTAAACCATTCATCCTAATTGGGAAAAAAAAATTCTAGACAGTATCATGATTATTCAAAGAAAAAGCATGCCTCTGAAAATGATCTACTCCAGAGCCAGAAGAAAGTGTTAAGCAACTACTGTGCATTCTCACAAGAATACAAGGTCTAGTCTCTAAGAGACAGGAACCAAAATTCTAAGGAGATTGGATGGCTGGGAGAAGGATACAGATGACATCTGAAATTCTCACATGGGAACTAAAACCGCAAGAATAAACCTTAAATTCCCAGTGGTAACAGATCTGGGTATCTCCCTCCTATTGCCTGCCCTCTATCAGTCTGGTACAGCACTCCACTGTTTGCAGACTTCAAAATTACATGCTGCATGAATGAAAATGGATTCCTTGGACCCCATGCAAGTATCCAAAAACACGGGGGCAAGAAGCAAGCGTAAAGGAAAGCAAGGTGAGTAACAAGAGGGGTCTTTTCTTTCCCTGGCCACAGCATGGCGGTGAGGAGTCTCTCCCTAGCTTCTCTCCACTTCCTTGGACATCGGAGCACCTGTGCTAGAGAAGCACAGACAGGGCTTCCTCCTCTTCTCCTTCCATTTTCCCTTTCCCAAAGTCCACATGGGGCCAGCTATTACCCAAACTGGACTGAGGCCAGGAGGAACAAGGAGCCGGAGGAAGGAAAGGAGGCCCTTCCGCCCAGTCTGATGGCAACTTCAAGGCACAGTATTAATTGGAGACGGCCAACCACTGGCTTTCTTTTGGCAAGAGACACAAAACAAATGTCTCAAGGACCCTGGAGAGTAATGTGCATAACTGAGGCAATAATAAGTGGTGGGGAGTGTGGACAAGCAGAGAACAGTCTCCGACTTAGGTGGTCAGATCTTTTTCTTTTTTTTTTTTTCCAAATACTGTGAAAGCCAAGCAAAATATGCCTCCAGCCGGATTCCGCCTAAGAGCTACAGCCTATACTTTACAGAAACGTCTTTCTGGCAGAATAACACTTTTTTTTTTTTTTTCACATGTCAAGATGCACTTTCTGCCATGTTATCTTTACCCACAAAATTATACACTGAATTAGGCAGCCTTCCATTCTGGCCTTACCAAACATTTTGCTGATGTTTACCAGGATAAACATCCATTTCGTTGAACGTAACATTTAGCAGAGCAGACAAGTGTTTCAAAAGAAAGACACTTGGGCCATTTCTTCACCATGTGCTTCTAAAACCCAGAAAAACAATAAGCTATCCAAGGTAACATGTAACTCTATGTTTTCAGTAGTCCTGCTATACTCTCCAAAATGCCATCATAAGTGGACAATGACAGCGTTTGAAATTTTAAATGTGCAGGGGGAAAAAAGAAGTCCACAGCTCTGAAATGCCTCCCTATGACGTGCTCGGTAACAGTGTCCTCCATCGCCTAACCGCGACAACGCCAGTGTGCCTCCATGCCAGTGGAAGACTGAAAGTCAGCTTGCCAATTCTGATTAGTCCTTCACAGATTAAAACTTTTTTCTCCTCCCAAAAATATAATTTTCTAAAAAACTTTCTTTAGATAAAAGGGAATCTATCACATTCTTTATCACCTCCACCTTCCCCTACCCACCAGAGCCACCACCAGTTTTTGAAAGTGGAAGAGGAAATTGCTAATTTTGGCCACAGTATTGGAACAGGGCCTGGCCAACGGCAGTGACCGTAACGTCCAAAGTTAGCCTTTATGGCCAGCCTTAGCCATAAGGAACAGGTAGAAAGAGGAAGCCCAGATGCCACGGCCAGCATTTTAAAGCAGGGGAAGGGAATGAACGGGGTACCGTGAAAATAATCAGGTTTACTTCAGGCCCCACACCGAAAAGGGGCTGGAGAATCCAAAATCAAAATGATGAAGATAGGACCATGAGGTTTTTCCGCAGTCATGATGGGGCTCAAGATAATGGGTATTTACCACCTTAGCATCACTGCTGCCAACCTCCCAGAGGTTACCAACCCCCTACCTGCTACATTTTAGGCTCCAAAGGGTTTTGTACTTCGCTAATCATAAATTCATTTCTGTTAGGTACAGAAATGGATGTTCTTGAATCTATCATACACTACCCCCTTAGTTCTAATGGTGATTAATGTCATAATTATTTCCAATAAATTAAGGAAAACATACTAGGGTTTTGTTATTCTTTTGAGTCCTAAAAAACTTGTAGGAACTTGCTCATAAATCTCTCTTAAAGAAAAATAATCATTTTTTCACATCTGTTATAAAAAAATGCATGACCTCTAAAATATGTGTGCTTGTGTTTATAGGCACACCTTTTCCCATTTTTTTATCTATATTATTTGAAATTCATATATTTTAAACTACAGCTTCACATGAAACCAGGAGACCTCCACAAGGGTGGAATATTAACATAACCTTTAATGTTATTGCTCCCCAGTCCCACCCTCCCGCAAAGGAGGGTATCACTTTTCACCGGGACAGCCAACCATAATTCTGAAATCAGAGCAGGGCTGGCTCTGCATGACTAACACTGGACCCAACACTATCCTAGCTGGCCTGGGGCAACAAGGTACCCTGCTCACTGAGCAAGGTAGTGGGAGGGAAGGGTGACTGGGAACACATATTTGAGACATAAATCTGCAAATTCTCAATAAGCTGCAGCCATTAAGAGCCAGTATCCAACCTGAAAAATGTCAAAGACCAGTTCTTTGAATAAAATGAAGGGGTGAGCTCAGAAAAACTAACAAATGTATCTGCATGACCTTCAATATTGAATTGTTTGGGCACTCAGCCCTCGCTGAGTGCAGAGCCTGTAACTATGGGCTCCAAGTCACCATCCACTTTCAGCAGGGAAAAACAGTGGTGGGGGACCTCAAGAGATAGAAGTCATCAGATAAGAGTGTGTGCTGTCCCAGGGCCCATGATCCCAGCCAGTATGCTGCAAACTGCACTCACAGAGGCCCTCGTCTGATGTTTCTCAGCTAGAATAATGTTCAGACCAACTCCCTGCAGAAGAAAATTTTCCCAAACTAATTTATGAATGTATTCTGATACTTAAATGTGCACAAAATGAGAAAGTCCTTAGGCATATAGCTTTTATACAGTCATAAACCAAGAAATTTCAAAGGACATATCAAAAAACAAAAGCAATGAAATTTATACGGATAATATGAATTTAACGTCACCTCCTGAATCTCCGTTCCCGAAGGAGAGTCAAAACAAGGAGATAATGACAGAACAATTTATCTTGCTTTAACCACTGTGTTTTCATGTACACGTATATTAAGCATAGTCTCTATGCTCAGGAGAGCAAGAGAAAGGTTGCCAAGAACATGGACAGGATCTGACCTAATAGAAGTTAAAGGCTGGTCTGTTAATACAGGGCATTCTCCATTCCTAGGTTCTGACCATAGGATACCACCTCTTAGGACATCTTCTAGCAATGGCCTTTTATATATGGAGAAAATTTACATGCAAACAAAGTATACCATAATTAGAAGCATAGTGACATCCATTCTGACTCTGGCTTGGGAGAAAGTTCTGGGGAGGAGTTTGAGAGAGAATTACAACCAAAGAGTGATACACAAAGGTGAAGAATATGGTTTATGTTAACCTGAGTTCCAGGGATAAAATGTGCTTGTGCTGTCCCACTCTTGCTCTGTCTCCTAACGCCCATCATCGTGGAATAAATGTTGACATTTATTCTTACAGGATCACTGTTTAGGAGATAAACCCCAAACCAGGAACACTGGGCTGAGAGAAGGCAGATCCTTACCCTCCCGCTGCTCGGGTATAGCTCAGACATCTGAAATTCTCACATGGGAACTAAAACCGCAAGAATAAATCTTAAATTCCCAGTGGTAAACCCCAAGCATCAAACCCACCAAAGGGACAAGGTAGGACAAAATGCCAACACACAGGAAAGATGGGAAAGAGAGGGTCAGTAATCGTCTGCTGCTTCAGAACTTTTTATTCCAGAGAACTACAGGCTAGAGATGAAAAAAATGTTTGCAAGCCTGACTCTTTTTAAGGAAGTTAAAGCTTTGTTGAGGATTTTCTCTGGTATCCTTCGAAAGGAAGTGTCAGAATCCATTACTATTGCCTCTCTGTGTAATCAGCGTTCTATGGGTTCTCTGAGAGTCAGATAAACAATTGTTGATGTCCCTTAAGGCTCCAAAAGTCCCTGAAAATATGAATCCTTAGCTCAGTTTAGTGACCTTTTCTCTTGGAAAAGCTGTCCATGAGCTGGTGAAAATAACCTGCCACTGATCTCTGAATGCTTTCAGACTTTCAGGAAGAAACAGTGCCTCCTCCAACTCTCCATTTAATACTGTTTCAGTCAAACAAGGAAAAAGAAAAAGTCTATGAAGAAATTAATGTAGAAGATATACTAAAGAGCCAGAACAGTTAAGTGGAAAATTAAGGATACATAATAGGGAATACTTTTTTTTTTTTTAAGATTTCATTTATTTATTGGAGAGAGAGAGGCAGAGATGCACAAGCTGAGAGGAGAGAGAGAAGCAGGCTCCAGGGAGCCTGATGCGGGGTTTGATCCCAGATCATGACCTGAGCTGAAGGCAGCCACTTAACCGACTGACCCACTTATAATAGGGAATACTTAACCATGGAATTTAAATCCTGAAAATGTGCATTATTATTATACATCATTCCCTGACTTATAGGTTTTATCATAAAAACAGAAAAAAATATGTATCAGTTACCCAACACAGGATATTTACATTTACATTATATATCATACACATATACATACATGTAAGTACATAGTATCAGATATATGTGTGTGCATATGTATGTATATATTTGGGGGGCAAGGTATGTGGGGGTGTGCAGACAAAGAGATATTAAAGAGGAACTAGGAATTTTTTTTTTCTTTAGTCAGCTGAATGTAAGAATATATGCCTCATACAGGAAGGACTTTTTTTTTTTTAAGACTGGGCCATGGTACCTCAGTACGTAGTAGCTGCCCAGTAAACTAATTTATCAAAGGGCTAAACATAATTTTTTTTCTTTTAAAAAGTGGACTCATAACAAAGAAACTAGAACTCTAACAGGAAAATTTATCCTTCCAAATTTATTCTTATTTATTCCCCAGCTTTACTGAGACAGAACTGACATAATATTGTGGAAGTTTTTTTTGTTTTGTTTTGTTTTTAAGATTTTGTTTATTTATTTGACAGAGAGAGATCACAAGTAGGCAGAGAAGCAGGCAGAGAGAGAGGGGGAAGCAGGCTCCCTGCTGAACAGAGAGCCCGATGTGGGGCTCGATCCCAGGACCCTGGGATCATGACCTGAGCTGAAGGCAGAGGCTTTAACCCACTGAGCCATCCAGGCGCCCCAATATTGTGGAAATTTATGGTGTGCAATGATTTGATACACGTATATATTGCAAAATGATTACCACATTAAGGTTTGTTAACATTCATCACCAAACATGGTTGCAAATGTACATGTGTATGTGTGTGTGTGTTTGTAATTGGTAAAAACTTTTAAGATCTACTCTCTTAGAAACTTTCAAGTACACAACACGATATTGTTAACTATAATCACTGTGTTGTGCATTAGACTCCCAGAACTTACTTATCTTACAACTTCAAGTCTGTACCTTTGACTACCTTTACCCATTCCCCCCACCTCCTATACACACCTCTGTTCCTGGCAACCACCAATCTGTTCTCTGTTTCTATGGGTTTTGGGTTTTTTTTAGATACCACATACAAGGGAGATCATATTATAGTATTTGTCTTTCTCTGTGTGAAATTTATTTTTAATAATGTAGGTATTCACATTTGTAAGCAACTAAAGAATCATAAAATCACACAAAAAACTACTAGATTTTTTTAAAGTAAAATCACCTATCATGAATATGCAAATTTGAAAACATCCTCTCCTGTTAGCCAGAAATTGTCTCTTAGAAATCTCTGTTTTGAACAATATTGTTGTCCAAAAAAGGGGGGGGTACTATGAGACACTACATTTATCATGGCTAAATATTATTAACAATTCTATTTCCTGCCTGAAAAGCTAAGCTAACAGGTGTCAATCAGTTTTTTAATTTTAAAAGTTTGACTGAAGCCTTAAAGAAAGCTACCTGGTTTTACCAACACAGGGAAAAATGCTTTTCAGTTAAATCTAGGAGGAATTACCATGAGACTGTTTGCTTTCTAAATAAAACAGCTGAACTATAATTACAAAAATTGGCAATCTTGGGGCACCTGGGTGGCTCAGTTGGTTAAGCATCCAACTCTTGATTTCAACTCAGGTCATGATCTCAGGGTAGTAAGATTGAGCCCCCACATCTGGGTTGAGAGCCTGCTTAAGATTCTCTCTCTCCCTCTCTGTCCAACCAACCCCCCACTGGCACCACCCCTGCTTCTCTCTCTTAAAAAAAAAAAAAAAAAAATGGCAATTTTGTGAATTTAGATAGAGGTTTCCTTAAATAATTATACATGTATACATACATACATACACATATAGGCATATAGACATACTTACGTATACATACACACATGCACCTAGATTGTATAAATACATATAAATGTGACATTTAAAAAGTTAAATAACATGAAATCTTTTTTGCCAACTCTGAATTTTATTGACTTACGCTTACTATTTGCTGA
Organism: Lontra canadensis; assembly: GCF_010015895.1. Classification (NCBI taxonomy): domain Eukaryota; kingdom Metazoa; phylum Chordata; class Mammalia; order Carnivora; family Mustelidae; genus Lontra; species Lontra canadensis. Next base: position 82,870 of record NW_022631290.1, on the reverse strand, counting down.
CAACCTAATGACCCAAAGGGAAATTAATGGTTTCTTAAAGATAACTTCCAACCTTTAGGGGTGTGAGATAATAGAAAATACATACTAGTTTCTTCCCCTAGTTCCTTGCACAGAGATACTAGAACTTTTGTAATTTCCTAAGTGATAAGCACACCAAGAACATCTTTTACTTGATTATTTGGTTTTTGCTCTAGTTCCTAATACAGGGCTGAAGTTCTTGTAATTTCCTGAGACAGGATTGTCTGTTGTCCTAATGAGGCAACTCTGTGTAGGCTCTCGCATGACTCCTGGATGGGAGCTAGTCACCTGACAGACCAAGCCATGATAAGAAGCTTGGAATTTTCACCCCTCCCCCAATCTCTTGAGAAGGGAGACCGGCTGAAAATGGTGTGCCTTTCAGTACCCCTCTCTTGGCCTACATAATGAAGCCTCCATAAAAATTCCAGTAGTATGGGGTTCAGAGAACTTCCAGGTGGGTGAACATTATCCATGTACCAGGAGGGTGACATAGCCCAACTCCACAGGGATACGAGCTCCAGAGCACAGCGCCCTCCCACACTTGGCCTATCTAAAACTTCATCTGTCTGTTCATCCGTATCCTTTATTATATCCTTCAATAAGCTGGCAAACATCAGTGCTTAAGTGTTTCTGTGAGTTCTGTAGGCCACTCTAGCAAATTAATTGAGCCTAGAAAAGGGTCACAGGAACCTCCAATTTATAGTCAAATTGGACAGAAGTTGTAGATAAACTGGGGACCCACTACTTGCAATGGCACCTGAAGTGAGGTGGGAGCCGTCGTGTGCAACTGAGGTCTGACCCTGGCTATCTCCAAAGAGACAGTTAATAGAGTCAGAATAGAGTTAAACTGTAGGACACCCCACTAGTGTTGGAGAATTGCTGGGGGGGGGGGCACACCTTCAGTGACCAGAAGTGTTGTGAGTGTGGTAGTAGTGTGAAAGTAAGGAAGACATGAAGGGGAAGGAAAGACAGAGTTTCTTCCAATACAGGGAGAAATAAACAAAGGCAAAGGGCATTACAGCACAAATCACTTCCCTGCGGGCAGAGTCATCCTACCAGAACCCAGTAGTCAAATTTCTGCAGCTGGCTTATTGTCGTATCACTTGTCCCTAAGTAATTTTCATGACTAGGATAATATAATTAAGATTTTTGTATCTTTAAATGTTCCCTAATAAGAATAAGAAACAGTATACGCAGTATATGAGGAATATTCATTATGCTTAAGGGGCTAGGATATATTCCATATGGCATTACACAACATAATTCCAATATGGACAACTAAGTTTCCATTGTTTTCTAATCACATGGAACCAACCCATGATTTTCATCCCTCTCTGCTTTAAGGCAGGGATAAAATCCTTCTCATTTTATTATCCTGTAACATGGAAAGCTGATGGCTCTCTCCATATTTAGTTTCCCCCCACTACATACTACACAGAGATCTTGGGCTCCCACGTGATGAACAATCTGCAATGATCTGAATGTTTTCCTTTCGTTTTTTGTAAATTAAAGTATTGAGGAATTAATACCCAAAGTTTTTAATTACAGAAAGAGGCCACTATCAGTGGAAAGGGAGAAAGAAAATGTGAAAAACCTTTCATGGAAGATTCATTTTTGGCAAACTGTAGAAGAATGGCTATTTTTAACAGATCTTGGGCAAAACAGTAATTACTACGTTATAATTCTCACAAGGAATTATACAGGATACATCTCTTTTCCATACAGCCATTTATGCAGGTACAATGTACAGTCAGCAAAGCTAATAAGGTACAAAACCAATAAAAGTAACACTTGGCCTCTATCTTTAAGGACTTTAAAATCTAGAAGATTGTTGAGTATATATATTAAAGTATATAGAAAAAACAACCATACTGATCATGGTGAGCACTGAGCACTATATAGACTTATCAAACCACAGTGTTATCACCTGAAACTAATATGACATCATATGTCCAACTATACCTCAATACTAAAACTAAAAAATCATTTAGAAACAAAAAAATAAAATAAAAGACAAATATAACCCGTAGTGTTAATATATTCAGATTAATTTTTAGGCAAATAATGAATGTTGTGCTTCAAAATACCAAAGACACATTATGCTAGCCATAAGGCTTTTTGGAATTCTGTTTTATAATTATCTTTAAAATTTGTTTAAGGACAACTAAAAAGATCACTCACATTACTTTATGATCACACTCCATAATACTAAATTCGGAGAGAAACATAAATTTTCAGAAAGAATCTAATTTAAAAACAATGACATGTAACAAAACAAACAAACAAAAAGTTTCCCTGAAAGAAACAGGGAGAGGATTAGGATAAAATAGTAAAAGATATAAAGTACTAATAATATATTAGGATACTAAGAAATCAGAGGAGAAATTTTTACTTTCTTAGATTTCACTATAAACAAGGAAAAGGTAGTTGTGCTATGGCCCATCCTTGATGGTCCAGCATAAGCCAAAATCAAACAAATGCAAACATTGATACCTCTTAGGCAATTACATTGTAATAAGGGAAGGACCGTGATTATTTCAGCAGAGAAATGACTACTTATAAAATGTTGCCTGAAGACAACCTAATTCCAGTGCTGAAGATGCTTTAAAAACATATTTCTATTTTACCAATATTTAAATTTTAGAAACCTTGGTAGGAATTAATGATCTATAAAAGCTAAAACTTACAATCTCCTCTTTTAGGGTTAAGAACAAGTTATGGTTTAAAATTTCTTTCACCAAGGTTCATTGTGAAAACGACATAATATCCAGAAAAACATTATATATGCAGCCTAGTTTTGGGCCAAAGATCACGTGTGATTAGCATATCAAAAGAGATATTGTTTTTATGCATGATAAAGTGACATGAGATGATAGGACATGTTGCAATTTTCTCAACTCTCCATGTCCTTTCTCCTGAAGGTTATTTTTCCTTTGGAAGTGTGTCCCCTCTTTGTAAGATGACAAGAAGGTGCCATCAACCAAAGCACCTGATGTTCTCTTGAGTAAGGAATGGACACAGACCCCAAAGGTAACGCTAAGAAAACACTCCTGAAAGCTGACATATGAATAAAAAGCACTACTGCACAAAGATCAAAATCTCATTGACCACCCCCACCCCCCCACCCCCCGCAAAGTGACACCTGAAAAGACCATCCACTACTTCCTGCAACTTTCTTTCATCTCTGGAACAGTTGGGTACCCTGTTCTTCTAAGGTACTTCCCAGCCATTTTTAAGTCTCAGCATACGTAAAAATCTAACACCTGCATGGCACACTGCATTTAGAAGGCTAGACTGCTCACCGGCTGGAAATAACAGCCTGAGTAAGTTTCTGTTACTTGCAACTAATGCACTGACGTTGATGTTTGGAAGAAACTGATGGATAGGATGATAACGCTGATCACAATCACGAACAGGATACTGGTAGGAGGAAGAGATGAGGAAAGAGAAGGAAGAAGGAGCAGAAGGAAAGTCTACACTGTAAGAGACTTTACAAAGAGGCATATCTAAATGGCCTTGCTTTAACTGTGCGACAGATCTTAATCGTTCAATTATATTTTTAATGCTTAATATTTATGCTATTTGTGTGTCTTAGGATCTCTTAGATATAAATTACTATTTGCAAAATTGCCGTGTTGAGAGTAATTCAGATTTAAATGGCTGTAAATATTAAACATTATATTTTCACGGATAAGTAACTCTCTATGACGGTAGCCATATATTACCCAGTTTTGTGCAAAACACATAGCTTTATTTTGGTTGCAGTTCACTCAATGCTTTTAAAAATAATTTAAAAATTTAAAAATATTAAAAAGTTTCTACTGAGAAAATTTAAGTTCAGAAAATTTGTTAAAATACTTTGTAACTAACTACCTTGTCAAAATGTGGTTTTACAGCTGAAATGCCAGGGAGTGGAGAATGAAGGTACTTTCCTAATTATATGACCATGTTCAGTTTATAACACAGTCTTATTCATCAACTGCTAATGACAAAATAATCTCAATGATCTCAGCAGTAACATTGTTTGGATTTGAATTTCTCCAGAAACCATTCAATTTGCCACTAGATTTAATATAAACAAAAATAAGCCCCAGTGTCATATGAAGGAAATTTTGGAAATTTTATGGTAAAATGCAACTTCAGCACTGGCTTTGGATGTGGGCAAGCATGGATCAACCCCCCCCAGCCCTGCAGCTCACTGGCTGGGTGAACACGGGCAAGTCTCTCGACATGAGCCTCAGTTTCTTCATCTGTAAAATGGGTGGAGTAACAGCACCTACCTAGTGCCTACCTGGGAATACTGTTGGGATGTTCCAGTGAAATAATACACATAAAGCTCTTAACATGATGCCTGGCACCACAGTTAAGAATTCTGTTAGTTTCTGTTACGGCATAAAATCGAGTTTCAGTTCTGTGTCGACTCTTACTCTGTTCACAGTGGTTTTTAAATATCTGCATGATTAAAGTCCCCACTGACTTTTATGTAGCAGCAGCAGAGGCCCCTAAGTTAATAATTCAATCAAAAATCTACACAGCTTACGAGGAAAGTATTTTTTGTGAGTTTGATTTGAGTCTTAATAATTTAACTCCGTCATTACTTTAAAAATTATATAAGCAGGAATCAACCATCTGTTGATGTTGGTGTTGCTACAAACACTACAAACAAACAGAAATACGTAAAAGAAAGAGATGCTCTTCAAGACATGAGGAGTAGTTTTCCATGGTATGGGTGATACTTGAAAACAGAAGCCTGGAGTGAAAGCTGCTGTCTCTAATTTGTATGTAATCTCCTTGGTTTATACAATAAACATATGGTAGAAGGAGAAAAATCTAAACACAGAAAGGATGCACGACTCGTCCCCCTACAGCAACAGAGTGCTCGGAAACTAAGAGCATTTAGTTGGCTACAAATACTCAAATACGAGATAAAATTTTGCCTTTGTCTCATGTCCCCGTAACACGCTGAGAGCTCGAGAGGCATTCTAAATCAGTTTACACTGTCTTCTAACCTTGCATAGGATTCCTTAATACATACTAAGCTGTTAAATATCAATGAACCCATTTGATCTATTGGTACATACTTGTCTAAAAATGATAGAATTATTTGTGAAAGACTTCACAGCTGCCGTGGCTATTCAAATCTAGATGAGTCAAGTTCAAATGAGTTAATGGATGGATTTTTAATGAAAATATTGAGAGTTTCAGATAGCAAAATAAATTGAATATTAGAGCTTAGAAAGTGAAAGATTTTTCATTTCCTTGTATTGTTTTGAATAGAAGGAATCCAGGGTACGCAAAGGTAAATGACTTAATCAAGCATGTTACCTTGTGGAGCCAAAGAATCCTAATCTCCCTGGACTACCAGAGAACAATCCCAGAGCAGAATCACACAATTCCTGAGTAAGTAAACGATCTATAGCACATAAATCATAAAAACTACTACACATGTTTACACAATGATCACATTAAATCCTGACAACCCTCAGTGGGCTTTCCCAGATGAGGAGTCAGAACAAGAGAGGTTAAGTAACTTGACCAAGTATACACAGGGAGCCAGTAATTAAGCTTGGATAAACGTGCTCTGGCCACTGGACCATGGAGACTCTCATGAGAGGAGACTGAGAGTTAACTAGACTATGTTTACTCCATCTTTCCCGTACTGTATAAGACAAGGCATGCCCAAAACGAATTCTCCCTTAAATGATAAAATACAGTTGCCGGTTCCAAAGTGGTCTAGCCACTCCAATCGAATGACAGAAGTACACAGACAAGGCCCTCACCTTCCTCAGCTGTCCAGAGACCACTCTTCCTGCCCACAGGAGGAAAAGCAGTATAAAGACCTTCCAACTCTGTATTCTTTCTCTTCTCTTCCCATTTCTATTCAAGGTCATGACTGGATTTTGAGAAAGTAGGTATGGATGCCTCTGAGTGTGGGCTGAATGCACGTTACAAAGGCTCGAATTCATCTTCTCTCTTCCTCCGTTTGGTAGAAGAAGATTAAGATTGAGCTTGAAAGTCTGGTAGCCACAATTCTATGAGGCACAGAAAAGGTGCGGTAGCCACGATTTTGTGACAGCTTAGGAAGAAATGCTGGAAGATCCGTGAGAAGGGGTGATGCACCACGGTCTCAGCTCCTAGCCTGGGCTCTCCCCAGCTGCGGGTCAAGAACACTAGGCTGCAAGGAAGGGGGCCAGAGGTCAGGGAAGAAATGCAGCTGAAGAGGAGGCTAAATATTCTGGGAGGCTGCTCCCTGGGCCACTGTGCCCCACTGGGGACTGTAACAGGACATGGGGGACATGAAGAAAGGCAAGTGAACAAAAAGAACAAAATCCCTGTCCTTACAAAATTTGCACTCTAGCAGAATAACCAATAGCATCATTTCAGAGCAACACATATACAGGCCACTGCGCACTTAGAAATGTGTTAATAAACTTGGGTAGTAACTCTAAGAGCAGTGTTTCATGCTACAGGTTAATTCAGCCACTATGGCAAGTAACTTAAGTTACTTTCTTATATTCTTTCTCTTTAAGAACTATAAACTATGTGTGTTTGAAAATATTAAGGACTAACTCTTGTGTTTTAAATTTTTTACATTCCAATTCCTATAACAAAGTTAGTATTTGCTTCACTTGAACCCCACCCTCTTACCTCCAACCCCAAGAGTACTCTCAGGTAACTCTTTTGGATGGCCTGCCTTCACATGTTGACACATGAGGAACTACCAGCAATTCCTGTATCATAACCGCTAGTTCTGTCACTCTCTGGAATGCAGTGTCCCCTTCTTTTATATATGATACATTCACAGAGAAGAACATAATTTGATTTAAAACTGATAGCTATCTGTACTTTTATGTGTAGTACATGATTTTTTTTAAAAAACTGTAAAATTATTTAGTAAGTCTTTCAAGATAAGTAGCCTGTTTCCTAAAATGGGGGTCAGGATAATTGCAGAAGCAAATGTATTTTTCAGCTGTTTAAGAACAGAAAAGCCAATAGAGCTCCTCCAACAATGCTTTACATAAACTCAAGAGAAGAACTTGCCAAGGTGGATTTATGTAGCCCATGGGACATTTAGCAACGTCTGCAAGACAATTCTGGTTGTCACAGCCGACAGCAGGAGGGGTAGGGAGTGAAACACTATTACTGTCCAGTGAGGAGAGAACAGGGATCCCGCTAACCACCCCATAATGCACAGGACAGTCACTCACAACAAAGAATTATCTGACACAAAATCCAAATAGTGCCAAGGTTGAGACATTCTAGACCAAGTTGGTTGCTGACTTTCAAACTGTGCATTTCCAGAGAAGCCTATCAATCACACTGAACACATAGACACCTCAACATCACAGTAGCTATCTTGAGGGGGTATCTGTTTAAAAAGAATAACCATTGCAAGTCTGGTCGTTATTCAACAGGAAATTCATCTCTTTTCTTCCATTCACTCCTATGGCTTCAATCTGTCACACGAGTCAGAGCCTCTCCTAGGCAAGCTTTCCGCATGTCCCAAACTAACAACAATCTCTCCATACTCCCCGACTCTGTCCAGCCCTTCCCTCCTCTACTCCACGCCTGTGTTCTCAGCCTTGGTGAATGGCAACACTGTTGACTCCCACTGAAGCGGGAAGCCTGGACAGCCTGGGTTCATCCCTCTCCCCAGGACCATCACTATACTTTGCATGTAAGTGTCACTTGATCCAAATGCTGAATTCGAATCCATCATTTTCCAGACCAATTTATATGTGGTAAGCCCAACGAAGTCTCCAGAAAAAAATAAAACTATGCAGCAAAGAACGTAGTTCAGTTTTTAAAAAGAAATAGCACATTTGGAAACATTTCCTGTGTTCATACAATAGGAAGAGTCGCAGACCCAAAAAGAATCAAAGAAGCCCCAGGACATGGTTTAAAGAGTGGAAAAGAGGGCGCCTGGGTGGCTCAGTGGGTTAGGCCTCTGCCTTCGGCTCAGGTCATGATCTCAGGGTCCTGGGATCGAGTCCCGCATCGGGCTCTCTGCTCATCAGGGAGCCTGCTTCCCTCTCTCTCTCTCTGCCTGCCTCTCTGCCTACTTGTGATCTTTCTCTGTCAAATAAACAAATAAAATCTTTAAAAAAAAAAAAAAAAGAGTGGAAAAGATGTCAAGATAATAGATGAGACCCACTATATAGGGTGCTGAGTCTAAGCTTATTTTCTTTAAAAAGGAAAAAAAAAAAAAAAGCTTTCCAGGAATGAATATCTCAAAGCAATGAAACAAAAGAAAACTACATGAAGGAGAAATAAGAGTACAGCAGGAGAGTTAGTAAAAATTTAAAGATAACAACCTAACACTTGCATAGAGTTGAAGTTGACAACATTCACAGAGATTATCTCACTTTATTCTCTGAAAAACTGTGAGGCAACCAGGTTTTAGAGCATTCTGCATGCTAAGTAGCAGAAAGCATCCAAAACACCCTGACGTAGCCATGTCAAGCGGCCCCCACCATCACATACATTCGCTAACACGGCCATGAGCAGCCGCTCAGTCATGAGCGTCTAAGCAGCTGCTATTTTAGGAATGGAACAGGGGTCACTTCAAGACCCATTTCTGTTCATTTTATGTCTCCAATAATAGAATTTGGTTGGCTGCTGACATCCTTTACTTCTGAGTCTCCAGAAGTACAGACAATATGCTTTACTGTCATATGTGAGTCATTCTGTCTGTTTAAGAGAGAAGATACCGGAAGGTTTTAATAAATTGTAAAGACATCCAAGTGAATCAGAGAAGAGTCAGAATTTAAATTTTGGCCGACAGTTTCCCCTCAACACCTAACATTAGCTCACCTGTAACACATTTAGACAAACTAACAATTCTGTTTATAAATATGCATGGATATCAGCCTGAATCATCACAAAGTTAGGGTGATAAATGATTGAGGATTCCTCTCCTGGGCTGTAACAGCTCAGGTCTAAGCAAAAAGAGTTAACAGAATAGTATTTTTTGAAATATTACCTGATCTGTTTTTCACTTTTACAGATTGTGGTGCTGTACCTACCAATGCTGAGTCACCTTCAGCTTTGGGGGACAGGCAGGCACAGCCAAGAACAAACACTTTGTTGTTCAGTTCTAATTTTGCAAATAGAATTTTTTAAATGACATCAGCAGAAGCAATAGCGCTGCAAGAGTCTGAGAGAGAAATGATACATTTTGATGTCCCAAAAGCACTTGACTTGGAACACCTAGGATTGAGAGTTCCTAATGAAAGCTACTCGTAGGGTTTGATAGGATAATAGCGCAACATGACATTAGAGCAGTTTTCCTGGTCGTAGGAAAACAAAGTGTGATTGGCTGGTAGGAAGAAGTAAGGACCAAGGCGTCTAATTGAAGTTTAGACAATATCTGGGTGCTCTGAAGGTATATATATATATGCAAGTGAATGTCCGGAGAGAGATAAACAGGAGATGGAGTGGTAAGACAGTTAATAAAAAAAAAAAAAAAAAAAAAAATCAGGTAGACTAAGGAGGATATCCACAAACACTGGGGCTTATGCTCAGCTTCCTATATAAATCTATCTAAATACCTCTGGGAGAACCATTTGGATAGGCCCTCCAAGTCACTGTTGGGTAGATACCACAGAGTAATAATTGTACTGGGGCAGAATGGGATTGAGAGCTCTGAGCTTCCCTTTCATCCTGGCTCTAGTGGGATGTGAAAGAAATCCAAAAACATTCCCAGGGCCCCTTCAAGGGAGGTCCCACAGGGCTCTTGTTGCAGCTACCAGGGAAGGGCTGGGTATAATCAACATGGAGAACTATGGGGCTGGCCAATGAATCAGCAAGCAGTCGTCATGATTTTAGCTTACCTAAAAAAAAAAAAAAAAAAAAAAAATCAACCATAAGATGCCCCAGCTACTGAAACAGCAACAAGGATAACATGAGGACAAAGGCAAAGCTCAATCAGGGTGAGAGACATGGGAAAGGCTGGGGAGCCCCAGGGGACAACTAGACAGACAGATACCTTCCTTCTTCCCTACACTGAGACTATCTGGAGTATGTTGGGGAGTGGGCGAGGGTGGGAGTGGAGGAAGAACGACAGGATGGGAACAGCTCCAAGAAGCACTATTAGTTTGCATTAAATCTTGCACGTGACTGTTTTTATTCCCACGTGCTAAATAGAAGTTAACATAAACTAGCAATATTCCATGTTTGCTCACTACCAGCAGAAAAGGAGATTCCAGAGCTAAACTGAGTTCAATTTCAGAGAAATAAAGTCACATTTCTGCACCCCTAAAAATGTATACAGTTTATATTGTTGAACAGTTCAGAGTGTTCACAGGTCACAGAATCACAAATTATTAATCAAGGTTATCTTGAAGTATGATTCCCACATGCTGGTCCTAAAATGTCTTCCTTCCTTTTATTTCAACAAGATTGTACTCATCTCTCTCCTAAATTCATTAGAACTGAGAGTGGAAGGAAAGGGCAATGCCATACAGGTGCTGCTCATTCTGTGGGACATTCTTTAACCTAGCCCCGGAGTCAGTACTTTGTCTAATCGTACAGAGAACGCCACTTGGAAATAATCATTTGCAATCCCAATTATTCTAACGTTATTAGACTCAGTTCAATTTTGTAACTGATAGTACAAATGAAAGGAATATTGAAACTTAAAATGATCTCCATGATGCCTTTACCACATACCTACACAGTGACCAGATGCCAAGGGGGATCCAGCAAGGAAAGAAGCTCAAAAAGCTACAAATGAATGTGTCCCAGCCTCTGACTTCATCTATTTTTTTGTTTCCTGGCCTTTTAGGGGAAAATTTTTTCCCCTCTCCTACAGAAAACCTTTCTTGAATTCTACTTCAGAAAACTATCCCCCCTAAGATTATGATTTGTCCCAGCAGCAACCATTTCATAAATATTTTCTTGGCATTATCAGAAAATACTAGTACTGTTATGTGGCTGATCTGTCTCTCCCAAGAAGACAATGTGAATGAACATTTTAAATCCCCAGTGTCTAATTCAGTTGACTTTCTGTGTCAAAGTGGTAAACATCGTTCATACGTTAAAATTCAGTTCACCCTCCAAATAATAACAGAGGGTAAGGACTACCATTATCACGTCCACTTCAGAGATGAGGACAAAGAAGCACAGAGAGGGAGAGGGATAGAACTGAGGATCAAACTCAGTGGGCCTGGCTCCAGGGTAGATGCTCAATAAAAGTTTGTTAAATTGAACTCAAGCTGGAAATCCAAAGTTCCCTTCTTCCAGATACTGCCTTTGGTCAGCACATTTTAAACCAATAGTCCATGAGAATGCAATTAAAGAAACACTGCATCTTTTGTTGAAATAATTTGTCTGCTACATTACAGATGTCTTTCTTCCACTGCCATACTCCTTCACTTTTTCCAAGATATCATTATTTTCTTGAGCCAAAAATCATAATAATATAATGACTTTTGTCAGCTTCCACAAGACTAGCTTTTTGGTAGAGAAGAAACTAATTCTTTCCATGAGCTGTTAAAAGACATTATCTATTACTATTATAGTAGACACACACATACACAAAGTACAAACCACACAAACAAAACGCCTGTTACCCATTTTTCCCTCAGAACAAGGACAACTTTGTTCTCCATCTATATAACAACAAAAGGAAAAGATTTATGACCAATTCTTTTAGTGGTAATTTTAACTTTTTTTTATAATTATGTTGGAATCCTTCAGGATTTGATTAATGAGCAACCCCTTTTAGAATCTCTATGAGATAATATACCTCAAAGGAAACTTCATTTTCTAAAATGTTTTTGAAACTACTCATTGCCTAGCTATGACTTCTACTGTAACACATCCCTTTAGTTACACTATCTTCTGATTCAAGACACATACCTACTACACACACAATAATCTCAAAACTCTGCCCTTCCCTGTCCACGCCTCTCCAGCCTTTGTTTCCATCTGTCATCAAACACCTCAGCCCTCCCCAAATATCTATACTTAACATGTGTTTCCCAGTTACAGTTTCCTCAATATAAAACCCCAGTAGCTTTTGTTATTTTACAGACTTAGATTTATAGAACCAGTCATCAGGAAATAGTTTATTTTTTCATACACATTTTGAATATACTTAGAACATGTAACTTCTCACTGTCACAGTTACTTACATAGGAAAAGTAAGTTCTTCATTCATCCTTATATAAATTTATTAAAATAGGCAAATATAAATATACCCTTCAAAATTCTAGTCCCTATACTTACACTGAGACCCATTTAAAGTAAGATTTTTAAAAATATAGATACTAGAGGACTTTTCACACTTATTTTTAGTTGTTTTCAAACAATGATTAATTTAACCTGCTTTTATCCAGACCTGAGGTCAAAATGCTCTATCTACCCTCAATCTCCCTATATCAGATATGTACGCATTCAATAGTTCCTTATCATCTCATCAAGGAGCACAGTTTGTCACCGTCCACAGGGCTCCCCAATCCTTTCCCTTCTCCCTTTTGGGATATTCTTACCTTTGGAATTATACTCACTGACATTTCAGCTTTTAAGTTGGTGCTGAAGAATAAAACACAATAGTACACCAGGGAATGGGCTGGCTTAGTATCATCCTCTCAATATCCCCATACTTCTAGTTGGGTCTCAGTGCAAGGTCACGCTCTCTTTCACTCTGTCGCTTTGTAGCTAAATTTTGTCCTATTATCCAGTATCTTAGTAACTAGATCCTGTCCGGTTAGTCTACGACTGAGATGTGGCACTAGAGCTCTCATGGTCCATGCTTGAGCCCTTTCTCCTTAGCCCTGATGAAAGGACGGAACTCTAACCTCTACCACCTAACAAAACATTCTCTACTCTGACTCCCATCTGAATACTCTACCTTTACCTCTGCTTGACTTGGGTATGTAGAAACCTCCCCAAATGGCACACTCTATCTGTGCCCTTCCATTTATCATAAGATTCCATTACTAGTGAACTCTCAGATTCTTCAAGTCTACCATTACTATACCCTAGAAGTATAGGAGATGTTACTTAGTAAGCCCTAGCCTAGCTACCAGTCACACTCCTCTTCTATAATCCCTCTTTTGGAATAAATAGCCATGTTTTGTAGTCCATGTTTTGTAGCTAACATTATAGCTAACCAAATAATGTACTGTCCAAAGTCAAAAGGGGTGTTATTAATTGTTCTCGGACAACAATTATGCTTGGCAAACTGGGAAGTGTAGTCATCCTACAAAGTACTAAACCAATGGTGAATACTTATCCAAACAAGCAAAATGCAAAACCAGCCAGTCTGTGGCCTGGCCAGCAACCTATGACCTGGGAGGTTGATTAAAAAGATGATTGGGCCAACTTCACAGTTTGCAATTTAAAATAAGGTGGACAGGAAAACTTCCAGTTGGTTGTAGGTGCTATAGTCAAAAAGTTGGATCAGAGCAGAAGAAGCCAGGATGATCAAGAAGCTGGTTATATTGGAAAATGAAGAATCCAGTGAACTTTAGCGAGAATCGTAACCCACCTGACAGAGTCCTCAGACCTAACTGGACTTCCGGTTCCTGTAAGTGGACTTGCCCAGACTCCCATGTGATCCACACAATGCAATCCAGATTTCTACTGAGCTAGTGGGCATAAATACTAGTTCTCACAGTAAGAGTTAACTAAAATGCAGTCCTCAAATTAATTTTCAACTATCCCTCTTCAACACTTCCTCTTATGTACCCAACCTCATTTAACAGGATCATCATTTAATTATTATCATGTTCCCAAGTCTCTTTTCTTCGCTAACCCTTCACTCTCCTAAGTCATCAAGTTTTGGGGCCTGCCTCAGACCACTATGAAACCAGGCTTTCTTCTCCATTCTCACTGATGCCAGTCCCTCAGTACGGTCTCTCCATTTTGGGAAACTCTACCTCCCAAATTGCTCTTTTCATTACTAATCCACTCAACCTCCATATAGCTCAGTATTCAATGAGAAATAATGTTCTTCTGGACCAATAATAGGAAAAGAAAATGTAACAGGATAGGAGAAAAGAGATCCTATTCATCACAGCAATGATATCTATAAGGAGTCTAGGAATAAATCTAACCAAACATAAGCAAGAAGTTTATGGGAGAAATAGTTTATGGGAGAAATATACAAAAGATTATTAAAGAACACAGGAATGCTTGAATAAATTGACGGATAGAACACATTCATAGAAAGGAAGAATCAACACAGTCAAGATGTCATATTCCTCAAATAACCTAAAAATCAAATGCAATTCCCTACAAAATTTCAATAGGGCTCTATGTGTGTGTGTGTGTAACTTAATTTGGCAACTTAATTTTCAAATTCCTATAGAAAATACAAGGACCAAAAATAGCCAAGGAGAAGTGTGAATAAGAGCAAGTTGGGAAATATTAAATATTAATTAAATATTAAATCTACTAAATATTAGATTTATCATAAAGCTATATTGCTAAGATAATGAAGTTTTTGTGGAAGTCTTCAGTGATACAAAGAAACAATAAAGAGCCCCTAAACAAACCCTTGCCTACCTAAAAATCAGATACTGACAGAAGATGTACCATAAACCATGGAAAAGGACAGACTACTTAAAAAATGGTGCAGAGCCAGAAATAAAACATGCTTCCTACTTTAAGGCCCACTAAAAATATCAGATATGATTAGAAGTGATAAAAGACCTGAGTTTGAAAGATAAAACGTTAAAACTGCTCAAAGAAATATAGAAGAGTATCTGTATAATCTTGTGATAAGGAAGGATTTCAGTGAGACAGAAGAATCATAACCTATAAACGAAAAGATAAATAAATCTGACCACAGCAGAATTTAAAATTTTAGTGCATCAAAAGTTACAATTAAAAAACTGAAAAGGCAAGCCAAAGACAGAAAAGATAGCTAAACATACATAGTGCATAAAGTTTTTTTAATTCAGAAAAATATAAAGAACTCCACAAATCAGTAAGAAATTGTTATTTTTTCCCCAATAAAAAATGAGAGAGTTACAGACGAGGAACCAGAATGCCCAACACATTAAGAAAAGATGTTCAATCTTATTAGTAATTACAGAAATGCTA
The DNA here is from genome assembly GCF_010015895.1 of Lontra canadensis. NCBI lineage: Eukaryota > Metazoa > Chordata > Mammalia > Carnivora > Mustelidae > Lontra > Lontra canadensis. The sequence continues at coordinate 67,798 of NW_022631290.1, read as the reverse complement.
ATGAATCCGACAGGATAACATTTCACACAATCGGATTCATCACAAGACATCTCACATATTGTTGGTGAGTGTGTAAATGGTAGGGAATTATACCACATTGTAGGACAATTTGAAAATAGCAAAGTTGAAAAAGACCAAGGCATTTCATTTCCAGATATTTATGAGAGAAATAGTGCACACATGCACACGGAAACATGAACAAAAATATACATAATACAGACGACTGGAAAACAACTTAAATATCCATTCATGAGCATACAGATTAAGCAATTCTGAGATACTCGTAAATGGAACATTAGCATAATAAATTAGAAAAGATATATGCATTTATGTATACAAATTACTCAAAACTGTGCTCTTACTGGGCCATTCTCATCATGCTCTTATTTATTCCATCTCTTTAAAATACAGAAAACAACATTCTCTTGTGCCTATTTCCACCGTCCTATACCACCTCATTTGCTTCCACTTTGCCAAAACATCCTTGACAACTTTCTACATTAGCAATTTTCAATTCCTCTCCTTTTATTTCTCCTTAGCATGCCTCAGTCAGGCTTTTCCCCTAACATTTCCATAAGTATGTTTTAGTTAGTTCACCATTGACCTCTGTGTTGATGAACCAACTGCTCAGTTCTCAGTCCTCATCTTTTGTACCGCTGACCACCCCTCCTCCTCAACCCTAGGATTCCATACTACCTTATGAATCCCACCTCACTGATCATTCTCCAGTCCCCTCTGTTGGTGCCTTCCTTTCTCACTGATCTCTAAAGATTGGAGGGTCACAAGTTTCCCTTGCTAGATCTATTCTCTATCTCTACACATTCCTTTGGTGATTTTATCTAGTCTGGTGGATTATGTCTTCTACATACTGATGACTTTCAAATGTATATTCCCAGCTCAAACCTCTTTCCCAAATTTCAGATTCATATGAGATACATGAACAGAGCCAAAACTCTGTTCCTGATCTTCCCTCCATAAAGTGTATCCTTGTAGTCATATCATTTCCGTCAGCGCCAACTCCAATGTTCTAATAGCACTGGTCAAAAAATTTGAGTCATCCTTAAACTTCCTTAACTTCTTAACTTAACTTTCTTAACTTCCTTAACATTCCTTAACTTCCCTCCACACCCAACTACTCAGTAAATCCCATTGTCTCTGCCTAAAGACAAAACAAAACAAAACCCAGAGTGTAACCATTTCTCTCACCACCTCTACAATTACCCACTTTGGTCCAAGCCACCATCATTTCTCTTCCAGATTTCTACAATAGTCTCCTAATTGGTCTCCCTGACTGTAATCATTGTAATCCCACACAGCAACCTGATCAAGCTTTTTGGAGTATAATTCATTATTTCACTCTTCAATAGCATGCATTTCACTCAGGGTAGAAGCCAAAGTACTAACACTCCATTCTCCACACTCTCCCACCTCCCCTATGACTATAGTCGTCACTATCAGAGCTTCAGCCACACATAATTCCTTTGTGCTTCCTAAGTATATAAGTCACTCTTCTGCCTTATGGCTCTTACACTGACTTTCCTCTCTGCCTAGAACATTCTTCTCCCACGCAAGACTATAGCAGTAATTCCCTCACCTACTTCAAACAACCTGTAGACAACCTTTTGTTGTTTACATCAGGAGAAAAGGTTTGAGTCCCTTCCATCAATTGGAACAAATAGCTATCAAAAAAGCAAGGAGTAAAATAGCAGGAAGAATGGAGGAAGGGAAAGGGAGCAAGGAAATTGTTGTGGGTAAACCATTTCATATCTAATTGAAATATGTTACAAAACTTCAATGTATTTTTTAAAGTAGTATTTTGGCTGGCATGATTTCATAAAACCAAACTTCTTTTCTTCCTTTCTTTCTAGCAACGGGCTTTGAGAATATTTTAAATTATGCAGTAAACAGTTAATTTTTGACCACCTTTGAGAATGAAAAATTTGCCCCTCTGTTATGAGTATACACTCTTGAATGTTCATGTCAGTGTGTACCTCAAAGTGCCACTCTGGAGGCTGTGTTAATAAAAAGGTATTGTCTTTTACTTTAGTAATGAAGTCTAGACCAGTGCTGGTCAGTAGAGCTTTCTGCAGTGATGGCCATATTCTGTATTGGCACTGTCCAGTATGGCAGCCACACACACTTGTGACTACCAAGTACTTGAAATGTGACAAGCATGACTGAGGTACTGAATTTTAATTTTAACTTAAAATTAAATATCACATGTGTTAGTGGCATTTATTGGACAGGATGGGTATTCAGGTGGTTACTCAGGTGGCTGGAGTGACTGAATGCTCAGCAATAAGAGGTTATATTTTCAAATCAACTGTTTCCCTTAGTATTTTCTTTTTCTAAGTTTTTCTCAGCTTTAGTGATAACTGACATATAAAACTATAAAAGTTTAAGGTGTACATGATAATTTGACACATGTTCATACTGTGAAATGATTACCATAATAAGATTGGTTAATATCTCATCACCTCACATAATTACTTTTCTTCTTCTGTGGTGAGAATACTTTAATTTATTCTTCTAACAATTTTGAATATATAGTACAGTATTAACTAGAGCTACTATGCTCTACAAGAGATCCCCCCAATTTACTCCTCTTGTAACTGGAAGTTTGTACCCTTTGACCAATATCTCCCCATTTCCCCAAATTCCCAGCCCCCGGCAACAACCATTCTATTCTATTTCTATGAGTTTGGCTTTTAAAGATTCCACATATAAACAAGATCAGAATTTGTTTTTCTCTTCTGAGTCATTTCATGTTGCATAATGCCCTCAAGGCCCATCCATGTTGCTGCAAATGGCAGGATTTCTTTCTTTTATGTGGCTGAATAATATTCCTGTGTGTGTGTGCATGTTTCTTTATTTATCTGTTGATGGACACTTAGGTTGTTCTTGTCCTGTCTGTTGTAAATAATGCTACAGTGAACATGGGACTGCAGATATCACTTCAAGATAGTGATTTTATTTCCTTTAGTTGTGTGATTGCTGGATTAAATAGTAGCTCTGTCTTTAATATTTTGAGGAATCTCTACCTTGTTTTCTATAGCGGCTGCACTGTTTTGCATTCCCACCAACAGTGCTCAAGGGTTCCCTTTTCTCCACATCCTTGTTAGCAGTAATTAGCTCTTATCCTTTTGATAACAGCCATTCTAACAGGTGTGAGGTGGACTCTCATTGTGGTTTTGATTTGCATTTCCTAATGATTAGTGATGCTGACCATCTTTTCATGTACCTATTGTCCATTTGTATGTCATCTTTGGACAAGTATTTATTCAGTTCCTCTGACCATTTCTTAATTGGGTTGGTTTTTTTCTACTGAATTGTGTGAGTTCCTGGGAACCATGACTTAACAATTATCTTGACTTTCAATTTCTGATCTGGGCCATGAAGCTGAAAGTTGGTGCAGTAGTTAAGTGTACAGGCTTTGGATTCTGAAAGTCTTGAATTTGCGTTCTAGCCCTGCCATCTTATTGTAGTTAATGTAGACATGGGCAAGATAACCTTAACCCCTCACCCATAAAATAGGAAAAGATAATAATATTACCTACCCCTGACGATTTCTGTGAAGAATAAATACGGTAATGAATACAAGGCGCTTAACAAAATGCTTGCTACATAATAAACAGTAAGGAAACATGTGCAACAATTATTACCGAGTTTGATGAACAATTTTCCATGAGTTTGATATTATGAATAAGTCTGTGATGTTATTTTCTATAGCTTATGAGATTCCTAAGCCCATGTTTCACTAAAAATCACTGACACAGGGTGTCTGGGTGGCTCAGTTGGTTGAGCAACTGCCTTTGGCTCACATCATGATCCCAGAGCACCAGGACCGAGTCCGACCTTGGGCTCCCCGCTCCACAGGAAGTCTGCTTCTCCCTCTGACCTTCTCCTCTATCATTCTCTCTCTCACTGTCTCTCTCCCTCAAATAAGTAAGTAAAATCTTAAAAAAAAAAAAAAAGTCACTGACATAGAACTTTTCTAGGTGGTAAGGTATACAATAAGAATAATGTAATAAAGCAGAATTGCTTCTGAGCTAAACTGTTAGAATCACTGAATTGCAAGGACCTTCATACCTGGTCACCTAGTTCAATCATTCGATCAAACAAATACTTGATTATCCTCAGTAACATCCTTTGCTTCCAGTGTTTTCTGAGTATTCCGGTAAGAAAAAGCTCATGGATGGGCAGCCCATCCATGCAGAAAGTTCCTCCCTATGTGAAGGGAAAATCTGTTGTTCTAAGGCATCTCCAACCAAGTGGTCCTAAACTTATCTCCCCAAACTATAAAGAACAACGCCAAACTCTCTGTCAATCATTACGCTCAAATATATGAAATATACTTTCAATTCCGTTATAAAATGTTCTCAAGATGAAATATCTACATTCTCTTCAATAGCGTGACTTAAATTTCCTTAGTTTTCTGCTGATTCTCTTCCAAACTCATTCCAATTCAGTCAATATTCCTCATAAACTGACTCAATATGAAAAAAAATTTTTAATGTTAAAAGCTGACCTTAGAAAAAGATTTTCCTGAAAAAAAAATGTTATATATTTTTCAAGAAGTGATAATGAGGCTCATGATGAAATATCAGAGAGAGAGCAGCTCTTTCAATCTCTTTCTTGATACAGACTCACACGCATGCATTACCTACGGATAAATGAGGCAGCATAGATTGATTAAGAGGAAGACTCTGGGGCAGGACTGCAAGGGGGCCAATCATTTAACCTCTCCATACCTCAGAATTTTCACTGTGCTACCTCATGCTGATGTGGTAAGGAATAAATTAGTTAATACATGTAAAATGCTTGAAACAGCCATACAGGAAGGCCTTTTGCTTTTTTTCCATATAAATAATAAGAAAGCCTCGGGTGATGTATGAAAATATGTAAGACCATGAGACCAAAATTAAATCTATATTCATAGACCACATTTTCATTTTCCCAGCTAAACAGAAACCTGTAGTTTGAGTTAAATTTAAGTGAATACATATAGATTTTCTGAACAGAGAAATGTTGGGCTTTGATTTTAAAGTTCAAATCAGTTCAATACTAGCTGATCACCTAAAAGTCTGTCACCTGTTAGAGCACAAAACTGTTTAAGACAGCCCTTCTTTCAAACAGCTGTGGTGAGACTGGGAATAGGCATGGAAACAAATTACCACAATGTGGGTAATTCATTCATTGTATGGATAAAGTGCTTTGGGAACAGGGCACCACCACAGTAAAGATACGAGGCAATAACTCATAGCCTACTGTTTTATTAAAAAACAACAGAACATCTAAATAGCTAGAGAACAATTGTTCTGAATAATATTTTGAATAAACCAGTCTTAAAAAATCCCTCCAAACTTGAAGGGCTGCAAAACCAGCCCTTTCCCATACAGCTCAACTTAACTGCCAGGCTGAACAGCACAGCCTCATCTTACTAGCAAGTGGCCACTGATACCCAGGTTCCATGGCTAAACAGAGCCATTCCCATCTGCCTGGTGTGAATGACCAGTGCCACAGAAGCATATATTCCCAATGGTTTTAGACTATTATCTTGTTGTCACCTTATGCTATAAAAAAGCTCAAAGATGACACAGTGAAACCGTCCAACAAGCAGGATGTGACTCTAAGTTACCCTATCCACTCCTCCACCAGCCACTGCAAAGAGAACTGGTAGGACCTAATTTTATTCCATATAATTGTTTTCATAGACCCCACCAACTGCGGGATGCCTGGGTAGCTCAGTCAGTTAAGCATCTGCCTTCAGCTCAGGTCATGATCCCAGAGACCTGGGATCGAGTCACACATCGGGCTCCTTGCTCAGTGGGTGCCTGCTTCTTCCTCTGTCTGCTGCTCCCCCTGCTTGTGTGTTTTCTCTCTCTAACAATTAAGTAAAAAAAAAAAAAAAAAAAAATCTTAAAAAAAAAAAAGAAAAAAGAATCTACCAACTGCCATTGGCCTTTGGACAGAATTAACATGGCAATCAAATAAAAAAACATTTACCTTAAAAAATCAAGAACATAGGCTTAGGTATCAGATTATCCTAGATTTAAATCCCAGCTCAGATGCTAATTCAAAAATAATCTCTTCAACTTTATAGAGGAAATATTTCAGAAATTGGCTTTTTATTTTCAGTGATTAACCACAGGTTACACAACTTGTCCAAGTATCTGTTTCCTCAAAAGTAAAATGGAAATGGTAACAGCAGCTAACCCTTAAAGTTATAAGTATTAAAAAGGAACAAATGTAATATGCATAGCCATATTACATTGGCTGTAATATCTGATGTCCGACCCCAGAAGTATGAACTATGGCTAAAACAAACAAAAAAATACATATATATATATACATATATGTATATGTATATATATATATGTATATGTGTATATATATATATATATATATATATATATATAAATAAATTTAAGGTATTATTTACTATCAAGTTACTAACCTACTCAAAACCTTTACCTCAGATCTGAATTTGCACACAGATATAAATTCCTACCCTCCCAGCTGAGGCACAGGATTCTAGCTCTGATCACAGACAACAAAAAGTTAAGTTCCCAACTACCAGTACCCACCTAAACAGCCACAACGTGTTTTTTAAAACAATTTTCTTGCTTTCTTCATGGAATAATAAAAAGACACAAGATTATTATGACTAGACAGTCTGTCCTCTATACAACTGTTGTTATTTCTGCTCTGTTTGACTTCCTAAAGTTTGGAATTTCAGGAAATGAAAGCTATAAGTCTTTTAGAGACCTCTGAAGACAACCTGAGGTACATTTAGGGTATCATAAAAGAGAAGGTGGTCTGACAAAATGAAATCCAGCAGTAGCCCTCCATTTCATTGGACATCTGACAAGCACAGTAGATAAAATGAAGAAATTAAGAACTACAGCCAGATATAACGTTTATCTAAAGAAAGTCTAAATTATCCCTCCAAACTAAGAAAGCCAAATTAAGATAAATAGGGTTCACAGTAATAGGCACTTTGTTCCGAAAATAACTGGCAACTACCAATCCAGAGAGAAATAATCCAGAGTCAGGTAAGAATAATGGTCTCCTCCAAGGCAGAAAAGAATGTAAATATCTAGATAAAGTTCACTAATTTTGATTCCCAGTTGGGAATGACACCTAGCAGGTTTAACTGTATAATTACAAAATCCCATTTTGCAGAAGTCACACTAAGGTGATTTGAGAAAAGCTACTACCCTGGATATAGCTAAGCTGAGGACATTATGAACCATCTTATGAAACAGATTAAAGTAGTAATCAGAACCTCTGAAAGTAAAATGGAATCAAATTTTGATTTGTTAATGGAATTAAAACATCTTAAGCCTCCTATGCCAATGAGGTAACAGCAAAAGTAAAGCCAAAATGGAAACAAGGATTAAATCCAAGAAAGTACTTGGTACTTCATATAATACACACAGTAAGCTTTTATCATCAGATATACTAGGTGGGAGAAGGGTGATGAGGCTAGGGGTAGAATTTGAAAAGGACAGTAGCAAAGAATTAAATGAAAATATAAAATATTAAATTATACTTACGATATTACTATATATTACCATGCAAAATACATATTCACAGGATGATATGAATACCTGATATGACTTGCTTAAGAAATGGACTTCTGGAAATTTTTGTCTTGACTTTGTGTTATGTTTTTTAATGTGCTTTCCATAAAGCAAGAGAGAAAATACTTTATATATAAATATAAAAATATAAGTATGTATGTATAAATATGTATGTATATCACAGAAAAAAAGGATTCTATTGTTTATAGAAGCCCCACAGTAAGCTCTTTGATAAAAGACCAGTTTGGGAAAATCCTGATAAATAAACATCTAGGTCGATAAAACAGATCTACCGAGAATCACAATTAGTTTATTAGTTGTAAGGAATGCCTACTTTTCTGTTGATAGAGCAACAAAACTAGTTAGTCACCATTATGGTGTGAAATCTCTGGGGCTGATGTAAGGGTATAAATCACCTTTGTGCATTGATAGTGTTAACTGCATGGTAACTATCAATAGAAACATATACTTTTGAAATGCAGTAATAGTTATAATTCTAGTTATATTTATTTATAGTTAACTGTCCTGATACTCTGGTACATATTACGGGTAAGCACTGTGCTGGATACTAGAAAATATTTTATTTTTCTGTCTGAGATACGGATTCCATAAAAAAGTACCATTGATTTGCAATTATATCAAAATTTTAGTGGAACTAAATTAATGTTTACTTCATATCACTCTGAAAGTTTTAAGTTTCCTTTAACTAACCTTGAAAATAGCTCTACAGTTTTTTTCCCATAACAAATTTACATTTCCATGATATTTTGCTTGTTTTGAATAATGACTCCTTCTCCAATTAGTTAGTCTGTGATCTCTGTGAAGGCAGGAACCATATTTATTCTATTTACCGCTTTTAGCCACAACAGGTGCCTAGAATACAGTAGATCCACACAATATTTATTTGTTGAGTAGACAAATGAGTGAATTCACTGTATATTCAAACTGCAATACCTCAGAAGATTACAAAGTCAATAAAGAGCAAGGGATGTTCACATATAGTATCATCTCCTACTTTTCCAGAATTCTGTTATAGAGAATACAGTTCTAGAAAGAAAAAAAAAATGCCTATTTCCTAGCAAAAGATATTTTAATATGTCCATATTCTAAAACTCACTGACATGGTTCTTACAAAAGTCCTCTCCTTTCAGGCCTATGGGATCTTGATTTGTTTGTACACAATAACAAGTCCAGCTCTTTCTTTCCTACTTAGAAGAAGAATTAAAGGGGGGAAGAAAAATATAGTAAGACACAATTGACAGCAGAGGGAAGTGATGGGTAACAGCCTGACAGCAAAGAAGAAGAAACAGACCAGTGTAAAATGCACTTTACTCACATTTCATTGAATTTTGTGCTTTGGCGTGTAGAGCCCTGGGCAGAAATCACATGGTGTTAACACACCCTGCAGATATTCAGGATGCTTTGTTTTAATTAAACTGTGGAATTCCCCTGGTCTGCACCAGTAGACTGGCTACTAGGTATCTTGGGGTTGGGACAGGCGGGGGACATTGGTGGCATTTTTGATAGAACACCAAAGATACTATCCATCTATCCAATATTCATTAGTTGATAAGCTGGACTTCATTAAAATTAAAAACATCTGCTCTACAAAAGGCAGCATATCAAGAGAATGAGAAAACAAGCCACAGACTTGGAGAAAGTAATTGCAAAAGAGCTGTCTGATAAAACACTGTTTTAACCCTAACCCTAACTCTCATTCATTCCACTCTGGAAGACAGCTGGGCAGTTTCTTCTAAAACTAAACCCATTCTTAGCATATGATCCAGCATTTTTGTTCATTAGAATTTACTAGAAGCATCTGGGTGGAGTAGTCGATTAAGTGTCCAACTCTTGGCTTAGGCTTGAGTCACGGTCTCAGGGTTGTGGAATCAAGTTGGGGTCTGTGCTCAGTGTGGAATCTGCTTGGGATTCTCTCTCCCTTTTCCTCTCCCCCCTCACTCATGGGCTCTCTCTCACTCTCCCTCAAATAAATAAATAAATCTTTAAAAATAAAAACAGAGTTTACTACAGGACCTGAAAACTTACATCCGCACAAAAACCCGTGCGTGCAAATGTTTAAAACAACCTTACTCCTAATTGCCAAAACCTGGAAGCAACCAATACGTCCTTGAGTACGTCAGTGGATAAATAGACTGTGGTACATCCAGACAATGGAATATTACTTGACACTAAAATGAAAAGAGCTATCAAGCCATGAAAAGTCATACAAGAACTGTAAATGCACATTACGAAGTGAAAGAAGCCAATCTGAAAAGGCTACGTATGATTTCAACTATAGGATGTTCCGGGAAAAGAAAAATCACGGCGACAATAAAATGTTCAGTGGTTGCCAGGAATTGTGGAAGTGCAAAGGAGGGATGAATAAACTGAGCAGAGGATTTTTAGGGCAGTGAAACTACTCTATGCTTCAATAACGGACACTCAATACTTCAATAATGGATATATGTTATCATGTATCTGTCCAAACCTATTGAATGTACAACGCCAAGAGTGAATCCAAAGATAAATTATGAACTTTGGATGACTGTGATATGCCAAAGAAGGTTTACCCTGGACTTAAAAAATAGTAAGAGGTTCAAACTTCCAAAATAAAAAATAATAATAATAATAATAATAAAAAACAAGGAACCATTCTAATGAGGGATGTTGATATAGGAGAAGCTGTACCTGAGTGCAGGCAGGAAACTCCACAGTAATGATAAATAATTTATTCCATTATTTCCTTATTAACAGACTATTCCATTTGTTTCCAGTTATTCCCAACTAAAAACTGAAATAAACAGCCTCCTCACAGTAATCTTTGCCTACTCATGCTTTTATTTCTACAGAGCAATTAACTACCATTTATTGAACACATACTATGTGCTGAGCATTCTAATGCCTTATTTGTATTATCTGATTTAATCTTTTCATATATTATGAGGTTGGTATGAACTACGAGGTAGGTACAATACTATGAAATGGGTACTCTAAGTATCCTATTTTACAGAAGAAGACAGCTTCTAGCGATACTGACCATCTTTTCCTATAGCCACTGGACATTTGATTTCTCTTCACAAGAACAGACCTCTTTGTCCTCTTTTTTAACTGGGTCAATTGAAGAGGCACTTTGCATGATATGGATATTAGCCCTTTTTCTTCATATATATTACAAATATTTTTTACAGATTGTCATTTTCATTTGTTTATAGATTATAAATTATCAAATTTTATAACTTTGCCATAAACAAAATTTCACTCATATATGCAATCAAACATCTTTCTCCTTTTCTTTAGTTTCTGTACTTTCTGTCCCCTGCTGTCTTATTTAAAAATACATCCTCTAATCCTAAATTACACAATATTTTTTAAATTTTCTTTTATTATTTTCTTTAGTTCCCATATTTAAATACGCACCAAGAGTTTAATTGTATGTGTTAAGTAGGAATTTGATATTATTTTTATAAATTAATATAAATGTTGTCAGCACCATTTATTAAATAAACTCTCTTCTGCAAGAGACTTAAAATATCACTTTTGTTGCATATCATGCTATCAGTTTCTGAGCACTATTTTGTTGTAAGATAAATATCACGAATTAGCAAACTGCAGTTCAAAAAATAAATCACATCCATAGAGCTGCTTTTACCCTAAAAGACACAGTTGAGTAGTCAAGGGAGAGGCAATTTGGCCCACAAAGTTGAAAATATTTACTATCTGGCCTTTTACAGAAAAAAGTTTGCTAATCCCTACCCTGTATGTTATCTGCTAGCCATTGATTGTTAGCATGGCATTACAGTTAGTTTTAATTTCAGCTAATGAAAAATCCTGTTCACTGTTCTTTTTTGCCTATTCTGGGGCATTTATTCTTCTACGTAAAGTTGCAAATACTTTTAGATAGTTTAAAAAAAGACTAAAAAGGGGCACCTGGGTGGCTCAGTGGGTTAAAGCCTCTGCCTTCGCCTCAGGTCATGATCCCAGGGTCCTGGGATCAAGCCCCACATCCGGCTCTCTGCTCAGCAAGGAGCCTGCTTCCTCCTCTCTCTCTGCCTGCCTCTCTGCCTACCTGTGATCTCTGTCTCTATCAAATAAATAAATAAAATCTTTAAAAAATAAATAAAAAGTAAAAATAAAAAAAGACTAAAAAACTCCTTAAGCACTGAAATTGGGGTTGTATTAAATGGTTTGTGTTATATTGCTGTGCCATCCAAGAACAGTATCTTTGAGTCTGGTTTTAAGGTCTTCTATAAGATTTTATTATTTTCTGTATAAATCTACTATCTTTCTTTTACAATGTATCCTTAGGGTTTTTTTTAATTTTTTATTTATTTTTTAAATTTCTTTTCAGTGTTCTAAATTCATTGTTTATGCACCACACCCAGTGCTCCATGCAATACATGCCCTCATAATACCCACCACCAGCCTCACCCAACCTCCCACCCCCCCACCCCTCCAAAACCCTGAGATTGTTTTTCAGAGTCCACAGTCTCTCATGGTTCTTTATTTTTATTTAAGTAGGATCTTTTGGCTGTTTTCCATTTCTGGCTATATGTCAACAGAATAGGGGAAAACTATTGCATTTTAAATATTTATTGTATATCAAGCTTCCTTTCTCAATTCTTGTACTGTCAATTGTTTACAGTTTCCCAGACTTCACAAGTGTATGAACAAGTTCAAATATGAACTGTAAAAGTTCAAATAGTTTTATTCTCTTTTGTCTATAATAATTTAATGTTCTAGTCTTATATCATTATTTAGATCCTCCGGAGTTGCACTGATTAATAATGGAGAAAGTAGGCATCCCTATTTTGTTTCTGATCTGGCTACCAGTTACTTCTACAACCTAATCTCCTACAATCATACCAGCCTCGCTGTTACTCCAACAGTCAAAGCATCTTCCTACCTTAGGCCCTTCACACATGCTATTAATTAAGCCTACGTTTCCTCCCCAAATATTTATACAGCTTCCTTCTCTTTTTAAAATTTTCATTAAAATTCTAGTTAGTTAACATATATAGTAAAATTGGTTTCAGCTGTAGAATTCAGTGATTCATCACCTACATATAACACCCAGTGCCTATCACAATAAGTACCCTCCTGAGGACCCACCACCCATTTAGCCCATCCCCCACCCACCTCCCTCCCGCAACCCTGTTTGCTCTCTATACTTAACAGTCTCTTATGGCTTGCTTCCCTCTTTTTTTTCTTCCCATATGTTGATGTTGTTTCTTAAATTCCACCTATGAGTGAAATCATATAGTATTTCTCTCTTATTTTGTTTAGCATAATACTCCCTAGCTCCAACTATGTTGTTACAAATGGCAAGATTTCATCTGTTTGATGACTGCGTAATGTTCCATTATATATCTAATATGTACATATATTATATATGTGTGTAATAATATTTATACATATATATGTATTATATATGTATACAAATATATATAACATATACATACTACACACACACACATAACATCTTTATCCATTCATTACTTGATGAACATTTGGGCTCTTTCCACAGTTTGGCTACTATTGATAATGCTGCTACAAACATCAGGGAGCATGTAACCCTTCAAATCTGTATTTCTGTGTACTTTGGGTAAATATCTAGTAGGGCACTTGCTGGGGCATAGGACAGTTCCATTTTTAACTTTTTGAGGAGCTGTCATACTGTTTTCCAGAGTGGCTGCACCAGTTTGCATTCCCACCAACAGTGTAAGAGGGTTCCCCTTTCTTCACATCCTCACCAGCATCCGTTGTTTCCTGTGTTGTTAATTTTAGCCCTTCTGACAGGCATGAGGTAGTTATCTCATCATGGTTTTGATTTGCATTTCCCTGATGCTGAGTGATGTTGAGCATCTTTTGATGTGTCTGTTAGCCATGTGGATGTCTTCTTGAGGAAAATGTCTGCTCATGTCTTCTGCCTATTTCTTAATTTGGAGTATTTGGTTTTGGGGTGTTGAGTTATGTAAGTTCTTTATATACTAACCCTTTATCAGATACGTCATCTGCAAATATCTTCTCCTATTCCATAGGCTGCCTTTGGTTTGTTGTTTCCTTCATTGTGTAGAAGCTTTTAAACTAAATGAAGTCCCAATAGTTCATTTTTGTTTTTGCTTCCCTTGCCTCTGTAGATGGGCCTAGTAACAAGTTGTTACAGCTTAAGTCAAAGAGTTTGCTGCCTATGTTCTCCTCTATGAGACTGATGGTTTCCTTGTAGCACATTTAGGTCTTTCATCCATTTGAATTTTTTTGTGAATGGTATAATAAAGCTGTCCAGTTTTCCCAACACCATTTGCCAAAGAGACCATCTTTTTTCCATTAGATAGTCCTTCCTGCTTTGTCAAACATTAGTTGACCATATAGTTGTGGGTCCATTTCCGGGTTTTCTATTCTGTTCCATTGATCTATGTATCTTTGTACTAGTACCATACTGTTTTGATGACTACAGCTTTGTAATAGAGCTTGAAGTCCAAAATCGTGATGCCGCCACCTTTGCTTTTCTTTTTCAGGATTGCTTTGGCTATTTAGGGTCTTTAGTGGTTCTATACAAATTTTCAGATTATTTGTTCTAGCTCTATGAAAAACGCTGGTGGTATTTTGATAGGGATTGCATTAAATGTTTATTGCTTTGGAGAGTATAGATATTTTAATGATGTTTGCTCTTCCAATCCATGAGCAGGTAATGTTTTTCCATTTCTTTATGCATCTTCAATTTCTTTCATAAGCATTCTGTATTTTGTATCTTTTACCTTTTTGGTTAGGTTTATACCTAGATATCTTAGGGCTTTTGGTGCAATTGTAAATTGGATCAATCCCGGACTTCTTTTTCTGCTGCTTCATTATTGGTGTATAGAGGTGCAACAGATTTCTGTAGGTTGATTTTATATCCTGTGACTCTGCTGAATTCCTATAATACTTCTAGCAATTTTTTGGTGGCATCTTTTGGATATTCAACATAGAGCATCATGTCATCTGCAAATAGTGAAAAAGTTTGACTTCTTCCTTGCCAATCTGGATGCCTTTTATTTCTTTTTGTTGTCTGATTGGTTAGGCTAGGACTTCCAGTACTATATTTAACAACAGTGGTGAGAAGGGCCATCCCTGTCTTGTTCTTGACCAGAAAAGAAAAGCTCTCAGTTTTTCCCCACTGACAATGATATTAGCTGTGGGTCTTTTGTATATGGCCTTTATGATTTTGAACTATGTTCCATCTATCCCTACTTTGTTGAGGGTTCTTATCAAGAATGCTATAGTTTATCAAATGCCTTTTTCTGCATCTACTGAGAGGATCATATGGTTCATATTATCCTTTCTTTTACTAATGTGGTGTAGCAGGTTGATTGCTTTGCAAATACTGAACTACTCCTGAAGCCTAGGAATAAATCCCACTTGGCTGTGGTGGTGAATAATTCTTTTAATGTATGTTGGATTCAATTTGCTAGCATTTTGTTGAGAATTTCAGCATCCATATTCATTGGGGATATTGGCCTGTAATTCTCCTTTTTAGTAGGGTCTTTTTTTGGTTTTGGAAACAAGCTAATGCTGGCCTTGTAGAAGGAGTTTGGAAATTTTCCTTCCATTTCTATTTTTTAGAACAGTTTGAGAATAGATATTAGCCCTTCTTTAAATGTCTGGTAGAATTTCCCTAGGAAGCCATCTGGGCTGGACTTTGGTTTGTTGAGAGATTTTTGATTACTGATTCAATTTCTTTGCTGGTTATGGGTCTGTTCAAATTTTCTATTTCTTCCTGTTTTGGTTTTGGTAGTTTGTATGTTTCTAGGAATTTATCCATTTCTTCCAGATTGCCCAGTTTTTTGGCATATAATTTTTCTTAATATTCTCTTATGATTGTTTGTATTTCTGTGGTGTTGGTTTTGATCGCTCCTCTTTCATTCATGATTTTATCTATTAGGGTCCTCTCTCTTAATTATTTCAAAGAACCAGATCTTAGTTTTGTTGATCTGTTCCACTGGTTTTGTTTCTATATCATTTATTTCTGCTCTGATCTTCAGTATTTCCCTTCTTCTGTTTGCTTTAGGCTTTATTTGGTGTTTCTTTTCTAGCTTCTTTAGGTGTAAGGTTAGGTCGTGTAGCTGAGACTTTTCTTGCTTTTTGAAGTAAGCCTGTATTGCTATATATTTCCCTCTTAAGACTGTCTTTGCTACATCCCAAAGATTTTGGATTGTCGTGTTTTCATTTTCATTTGCTTCCATGCATTTTTTAATTTTTTCATAAATTTCCTGGTTAACCCATTCATTCTTTAGTAGGAAGTTCTTTAACCTCCATATATTTTGTGGTTTTTCCAATTTTTTTTTTGTGGTTGACTTCATTCCACAGTGTTGTAGTCTGAAAATATGCATGGTATGACTCAATCTTTTTTTACGTGTTGAGGCCTGATTTGTGGCCCAGCATGTGATCTATTCTGGAGAATGTTCCACGTGCACTCAAAGAGACTGTGTATTCTGCTGCTTCAGGATGAAATGTTCTGAATGTATCTGTTAAGTCTATCTGGTCCGATGTATCAAAGCCATTGTTTTCTTGTTAATTTTCTGCTTAGATGATCTTGTTCATTGCTGTTAAGTGGGGGGTGTTAAAGTCCTCTAGTATTACTGTATTAGTATCAATGAGTGTCTTTGTTATAGATTCATATATTTAGGTGCTCCCAAGTTGGGGGCATTTTACAATTGTTAGATCTTCTTGTTGGATGGACTCCTTAATTATGATATAGTGCCCTTCTTCTTCATCTCTTATTAGAGTCTTTGATCTAGTTTGTCTGATATAAGTGTGGCTACTCTGGCTTTCTTTTGATGTCTATTAGCATGATAGATGGTTCTCCATCCCCTCACTTTCAATCTGGAGATGTCTTTAAGGTCTAAAATGAGTCTCTTGCAAGCAGCATATAGATGGGTCTTATTCAGGTTTTTTTAATGCATTCTGATATCCTATATCTTTTGATTGGAGGACTTAGTCCATTTACATTCAAAGTATTATTGATAGGCATAAATTTAGTGCCACTGTATTACTTGTTAAGTCACTGTTTCTGGAGATTTTCCCTGTTCCTTTCTAGTCTCTGTTGCTATTGGCTTTTCTTTCCCATTCAAAGGATCCCCTTTAATATTTCTTACAGGACTGGTTTAGTGGTCATAAACTCCTTTAGTTTTTGTCTGGGAAACTCTTTCTCTTCTATTCTGAATTACAGCCTTGCTGCATAAAGTAATCTTTGCTGCATATTTCTCCCCTTCAGCAAGTTGAATATATCACACCACTTTCTTCTGGCCTGCCAGGTTTCTGATATGTCTTCCCTTGTGGGTTAGGGATTTCTTTTCCCTTGCTGCTTTCAGGGTTCCTTCCTTACCTCTGTATTTTGCAAATTGTTCAATATGTCTTCATGTTGGCTGGCTTTTGTTTAATTTGATGGGAGTTCTCTGTGCTTCCTGGATTTGAATGACTGTTTCCTTCCACAGATTAGGGAAGTTTTCAACTATAATTTGCTCAAATCTACCTTCTGCTCCAATTTCCGTCTCTTCTTCTGGGATTCCTAGGATATGAATGTTACTATGCTTTAAGTAGTCCCTGAGTTCCCTATGCCTACATTTGTGATCCATTACTTTTCTCTCCCTCTTCTTTTGTTTCATTATTTTCCATAATTTTATCTTCTATATCACGGATTTCTTCCTCTGCTTTGTCCATCCTCATTGTCATTGCATCTGGTCAGTTTTGCATATCAGTTACAGCATTTTTTATTTCAACCTGACTAGGTTTTAGTTCTTTTATCACTGCAGTAAGAGATTCTCTAGTGTCCTCTATACTTTTCTCAAGCCCAGCTTGCATCCTTATGATTGTTGTTTTAAATTCAGGTTCAGGCATCTTACTTATATCTGTTTTGATTAACTCCCTGGCCATTACCTCTTCCTGTTCTTTCTTTTGTGGTGAATTCCTCTGTCTTGCCATTTTGTCTAGGTCACTGTTTTTGTATTAGGAAAGCCTGTTATATTCCTGCTCCTGATTAATAGCTCTATTAAAAAGAGGTCCTATACTGTCCTGGGCCTGTGCTTCAGGAGGTGTTTCAGAGTGCATTCTGCTGCTGTGCAGTGTTTTGTTTTGAGTATGCTCCATGCTGGGCATGGAACCCAATGTGGGGCTTGAACTCACAACCCTGAGATCAAGACCTAAGCTGAAACCAAGAGTTTGACAATTAACCCACTGAGACACCCAGGTACCCCTCTACTATTGTGTTTTGGCTGCTCTTTCCCTCAGGTCAGTCCTCTGCAGAGTTTCTCCTTACCTACAGTGGAGAGTGTTTGGATCTTACCCACTGTGTGGCAAGTTTTAACTATGTGTGTTTGGGTCTGCTTGTTAAAGGAGGCTAGATCCTATTTCCCCTAGAGATGAAGTTTTGCAGCACTCTATGATCAGTAGACTTGGTGTAAGTGAGGGGTTTGTGCTGGTCTTCTGGGAGAAAAGCACTGGTTCTCAGGTGGACTTGCCTAGGAAAGATGCACCTGCAGGGTGCAGGGTGCAGGGCTTTGTGTAAATGGCTCCAGCCTCCGCTGAGGGTGCTGTGTTGCTCACTGAATTACTTGAGTGCTCATGGGCAAGGGGGAAATGGTGTTGTCCTGTTCTCTCATCCCTGTAGTGGAAAGTTCATACATGCCACTCTTCAGGAAGCCCTCACAGAAGAGTGAACAATCTCCCTTCTTGTGTCCCCAGCTTCCATCAGATCCCTGCAGCTTGGCTGGGGGGGAAACATAATCTGTTCTGTTCACTATGTCCTCCATTTCCAAAACACCTAGAAAATGCTAGCAGTTGCTCAATGACTATTTACCCAAGGAATAAATTGAAAGAATAATTTAATGAGAATGCCTTTAGCATATCCTAGTTTGACAGGATGTCTTCTATAGTATTCTAGTGTACAGTCCTTACCATAGGACTACTGGGCAGGTACTAGGCTTCCCTGAGGAGTTCCCAGGCAGCTTTAAGGTCTAGGTCCTCACACAAATCTGTCCACTACTATATTTTTCCCCTCCCATCCTGCAGAGTAAAAAATGTTCTGAAGCTTTCTGGGAGCCAAGGCTGGTCACAGTCAGAGTCAGGAGTACACTTTGAATCTCTGCACACATACTTGCTCCAGCTTGGGTCTGATCTGAAAGGCACTGGAGACACCAAAGCTTGGCTATGACAGATACAAAGCTCTCCAAACTAATCCCATTAAAATAAACAAAAAACAGGTAAAAGCACTGTGTGGAAAGAAAACACCATTTCAGACAAGTTCTCTAGCTGATCTCCACTCAAGCCCCTAACTTCCTTCTCCTAGAAATTCTGAAACTGCTGTTTTAGGTGGTTGAACAGGAGCTCAGAGAACAGGTTTAGATGCCACCTTATCCAAAGTCCCCCCGGAACCGGGTTTCACTCTACCACATATACTATACAATTTACTTTACAAAATCAGATCAGTTATTAAACATTCAGGAAAATGAACCACATAGAAGTGTGCTATCTGCTTAAATGTTTTTGATTACTAGAAACAATGACTCTAAAAGTTCAAATAGAGTATTACTTCCCTGAGTTTTTAGGTTTTTCCCATCAATGTATTTTCCAAGAAATCATGAAAATGAAATCCAAGTAAACCATTGTATATTCTCACCTAAGAACTGGAAAGGAGTTTATTCCTAACAGCATGACTGCTTTCTTAATCCATCCAGGCATTTCCCAAATTTTCCTGTAAGAGATCACTTTAAATTTACTCCTTTCCTATTGAACATTACATCTGGCTGAAGAAAATGTTTTACATACTTTATTTATTATAAGTTATTTGGAAGGCTGTTGCTGTTTGTTCCAAAAGTACCCCAATGTCATTCCGAAGAGTCTAATCACCACATATGGTGGTTGGAAAAAGCAACCACTCTGTCATCCCACAATCCTAAGAAAGAATATTTCCAACCCCCTACAGTGGGTTCTTTCTACAGCTCATAGGAATAAAAGGCAAGGGAACTACAATGAGTCATAGACGTACTCTTATTAGATAACAGTTCCACCATTTAGCAGTGGGCTTTATACTTTTCAAAAGCTCACATCAGCCCTTAGCCTCACTGTTAGCTCAAGTACAACACTTTTAGATCCATAAACAGAGGACTCCCTTTAAGGTGTTTTATGGTTATATATCTAAAAGCCGATTGCACTATTAGGTTAGGACCGCAGCTCAGATCTTTAAAGTCTACAGGTTTATAGGGCACTCAAATATGAGAAATGGAGTATAAATGAGCTAATAAGGTTTCAAAAGCATATTAGACCTCTGGGATACAGAGACTGGCCTCAAATTTATGTCAGCTGGAGCCCAAATATTTTCCCAGAATGAGCATAATTCACCTATTTTTAAACAAAAAAATAGAGCAAAATTTAAAAGTGAGAGCCCTGAAGAGATGAAATAATCCCGATGCAAATTAAATTTTTGATTAACGAGATGCTTTTAAAGGGTTCACAAGAATCAAGTACACTAACTGAAGGGACTTTAGAGGTGTCAGTGACTAAACAACCTTCAGTGTCCCTTGAACTCCTTTAATGCTGTAATACATTTACATGAAAAACATAAACAACCACATTGCTTTTCCTCAAAAGAGACTGAAATGATTTATACAAATTAGACCAGACTTACATCTTCTAGGTAACACAGACAATCTGGAATACATATTGAACCCATTTGGGGCATTTCATTTAATTTATTCTAGTAATGTGAGAGGTCAACCTACCTATATAAACTAAAGTCCCAGATAGGTATTAAGTCCTTCAACAAACCCTTATTACCTTTTACTTAATTGTTGAAAACATTTTTAAGACGAAGAAGAAAAAGAAAGTCTCAATTTCATAAAGTAGAAAGGAAAGTAGAGAAGAGGTTGACTCACTTGCCCAAGGTCATCCAGCAACTGGCAGAAAACTGGGGCCTGAGAATCAGTTCCATGCCCCAGAACTCTGTGTACTGACCAGGCTATGCAATCACTTTTACAGTCTGAAAGCCTGCAAAAGCCGGGATAGTATGCTTCATGGTAGCAAAAGAAGGAAGAAGCATATCAGACTATTCTCACAAAAGGCTAAAGGCAGGCGCCTGCTGAAGAAAAGAACTCACAGCTCCAGTTGGAAACCCTTCCCACCCATTCTCCAAAACAAGTTAAGTGAGCCAAAGGAATTCAACTTCTTACTGTATACTTCTGGTGAGTGACTTTGGGGAGACAATTGATAAAATCAAGAAATGGGAAATATTCATGACTCATACCCTATGCTAACTTGACAGAGGACCCAACATACCATCCATATATTCTTACCATCTTCATTCTGATTAATGAGCCAAGAAGGGATGCAAACTGAGCCTACTTTTGTATCCTTGGCTTGATAAGATGGTTGAAGGCTTCAGTCCAACAAGACCATGCATGCTTTTTCTCAAAATTAATAGTCATGGAAGTTTCAATGAGCCTCCCTTTCCTGAGGGTAAAACCATTACAAACCACAATTTACTTGAGAGATTTTGGGTTTTTAACATCCTTTCCTTATGACACCAGAACCCCATTGATGTCCTTACATGCAACATATTACTGAACTAAATATTTACAACAGCCACACATTTTTAAAAATTACCTTGGAACAAAAAAAAAGACTCTCTACAGTAGAATGAAGTTAACATTGTCACTAAAGAATCACTTGTCCTAAAATAGGCACTATTAAAGCTCTCATTGCCATAATTTGGCAAAATCTATCAGCTACACAATGCCAAATTTATAGTAAGGCCAATATATTTTTCAATAACTTAATTTTAGGATTAAGAGAAACAATATGCCATTTATAAAAACGTCACTGATAAATGGCTGAGATTATCTAAGAAAGCATAGCTAACATTATCCTCAAGGAAATGGGAGAGTAGTTGGTACTGTATGAAACAATGTTAGCAACACTGATTAAGGGTTTTCTGAAAGTTTGTAACAACCTAGTTGTATTGACCAAATGTTGACTCTTTTAAACAATGTGGGCAAATGTGGAAAAATTAAAGCACTCTTTGTTGACATGAAGAAAAAATGTTAATGAAGCTTTTGTGAACTAAAAGTTTTTGACAAAAGACGCAGTGTTTCACAGATGCAAAATAATCTTGCAAGTTTACTGAGGGATTGGTCAAAGAACAAAAGCATGTAAGGGCCCCTCTGAGAGGATATTCACTCAAGATTACTCCCAGTATTATACATCCTAATATGTCCTATATTTTATAGTATTCCATACAAGTAGTTTTTATTTGTTTTTTAAAATATTTATGTATTTATTTGAGAGCGAGAAAGATAGCGAGGAAGAGCACAAGGGGGGAGGGGCAAAGAGAGGGCGCAGGCTCCCCGCTGAGCAGGGAGCCAGCTATGGGGGCTCGATCCCAGGGTCTTGGGATCATGACCTGAGCCCAAGGCAGACGCTTTACGGACTAAGCCACCCAGGTGCCCCCATATACAGGTACTTTCTAAGTAGCTATTTTAATTTACTTTTGTAAGGACACCACACCCCCAATTTGCTATTTGTCTATTAACATCCTTGACATTATGCGCATCTCCTTCACGTATCCAGTGACATGCAACACACTACCTTTCCAAGTATTTCAAAATAGAAACATAAAAAAAGCATTGTTCTCCTGCTAGGTCATGACAGAGGTCAGACCCTAGGAGAAAACAAGTCCTAGGAGGCATTTGGCTGACAGACAATAACCTCAAGAGTCATTTTTAAGTCATCTGAAGTTAAAAGGGTCATTAGAACAGCCATCAGTATAGGGAGGAATCTGGAAACCAGAGGATTTAAGTCATAGCTGAAAGGGACGAATAGAATATTCAAACTGGAGATGAGAGGACTGCAAGGAGGCTTGGAAGGTGTCCAAATATTTGAAGACAAGTCAAATAGAAGTGGGTATAAACAAGATCTTAACAAGAGAGACTAGGAATCAGTAGGTGGAATTACGAGAAAAGCAAGTATCACCTGAAAACTTTCTAACAGCCAGAACCGCACAAGAGAACTGGTTGCCTCATTGGACAGGAAGAGCCGAGCAGAACTGCTGACCGTCAGGTTGCTACAGTGCAGGGCAGAGGGGATGGAACTGGGTGGCTTCCCAGGTCTGCTTGCTTTTGCCTACTTGTGTCTTCCTACAGGATTTTGGGCAAAACAATCAATTTCTGCCTCTCAAGTTACAAAACTGGCAAATACAGTAGCATTATAACTTTGTGGTTGTATAAGAGAGGAGGCAAAGATCTGTCCTGCAGAGATAATGAGGCGTTATGCTGTCCTATGCCTGTGGTAGGTATCAACTAACCTGATTAAAATGTATAAATATGGGAAAGAAAAGGGAAGATCTTTATAAGATACACAATGGAAGGATAAACCCCATGAGAGCCTTCAAAGCCATTAGGAAGTAAGTTACATGAAAGTGCCACAAGCACCCTAAAGGTAACCACTGTGATGGGAGAGCTGAGGTAGAGGCTACCCACGAGTCTAAACCCCAGAGAATGGCTTAGCCACTGGAAAGTCTGGCTCGAACTCCTGGTTGTGAAAGCTTTATCAGCTGCCAAAATTTTTCAGTCACATGAAAACTGAGATTGTCAGGCTTCCTTAAAATTCCATTCTTCAAAAATAAGCCTCTTGTCCCTAAGAGAGACTAATTAAAAACAAAAATCCATATTTCCAACCATCTACACTTTTGGTCAAAATACTAATGAGAAACTAGTCTCTTGGATAAAAGGTTACTTAACAGATTAGTCAACACGCCCCCCCCCCCCACCCTCTGGTACCACAGCCCAACATCCCCTGGAGTTTAACCACACTGAGAGACGAAAGAAATGTGTCTTGAGTGATTCACGCCAAGAAGACAAGTGGTTCCAAGCCACAGCACAGGGACTTCTAGAACTGTGACTACACCTGGGATCTGCCACACCTCAAGTGTTGTCTCACACCTTGAGGTTATTGTCTGTCAGCCGTCTTCAAAGATGGAGGTTTTATCCCCCTCTTTTCTCCTTCCCACCAATTCAGTTAAAGTTTGGAAAATGTCAGAGGGATTTAATGCAAAATAGTATCAGAATTAATGATACACTGAGGTTGCCACCACTGAAAACTCATAAGCAGCTCCATGATTAAAAGAACCGAAGAACAGTAAGAGCAAAGAGAAAGGGGTCATTTTACTAGTTTCCAAATGTGATAGGAGAAATCCGAAATTAATAGAAAAATGCCATAACAGAAGATCACTAAATAACATTGTTAGCAATATGAATATAACCAAAGGGAAATTAATGATCAGAAGCAGAGCACCATACCCTGCAGCTTTCAGAAAAAAACTCAGCAAGAGCTCATTTATCTAGCACTATAGGAGGCTGGGTTATTCCACATGTTTGAGAGTTCACCCTGCTCATACCTTTAAGCAATAATACTGCATTTTAAACAGCGCATAGAACAGAAATTAATATCCTCATGATGATGGATACAATTTGGAACATCAATTATAATACCATGTAACCAAGGCACAGGTCTATCTTATTTCTATACTGACTACAAACTGCTGTGATTTTTAAGTATTCTTATGTGCTTTTTACTGTTTTTTCTTTTCCCACAGAGTGCCTCGTTCTCAGGTTATCACTATATCAGCTCTAGTCTTGCCAAGTCCTTACCTCGGACATCCTAACTTTGCCCCATCTTCCAATGTGTTGTTTCTAATCTATTGGGAACTAGGAGAGCAAGCAGTCATATTTGTAAGAATTCTAACTGGAAGGTGAAGGCATATGAGGAAGGGCCTCCTAGTCTCTCCTACAGAATTAACATGTATGTGTTTTAGGTGTGGGTTTTATGGTCACTACCCCAAACTATTTCTAAGTCTTCTTCTACCTACTTCAAGATTCTTAGTCATGTCCCTGAAAATGGAGATTTGACAAAACCTGATTACTGACTACATGGAAAGTTCATATATTATGGGACAAGAAATACATCTTTATGTCACATCTTCTCCATGCTGCTGTGGCTGTGAACATACAGGGCTGAAAGACAGCATCATGAGAGAGCTAGATGAGGACAATAAAAACTACAACACAAGGGGAAGGAAAGCAGCTCTGAGAGCAGGCTGTGGTGCCCTGTGAACGACACTGAGAAGGAAACAATACAGACTTAAAAGACAACAGGCCAGGGTCAGATCCCAGAGGACCAAATATGTCATAGTATGATTTTACATTTTTTGTCCTGACAGCAATCTGAAAGCACCACCAGAATTGAACTATGAGTAGTAATACCAAGAAGTTTTTCAGTTTAATAAATTACCCTGGCGAGAAGGAAGGAGCAAAAGGACACTATGTCCTAGGGAGAAATGATGATGGTTTGAGTAAGGCAATGAGAATGGATAAGAACTAATGGTTGGAGAGGTACTACAGGTGGCCCAGTCTATACCAAAGCGGGTTTAAACTGAGGGGCAGGGAAAAGGGGGTGGGGACAGAGGGAGAGAAAAGATAGTAGTAGCCATGGAAAATTTAAAAAGGAAATGCCATGGGGTGCCTGGGTGGCTCAGTGGGTTAAAGCCTCTACCTTCAGCTCAGGTCATGATCCCAGGGTCCTAGGATTGAGCCCCTCATCGGGCTCTCTGCTCAGCAGGAAGCCTGCTTCCTCCTCTCTCTGCCTGCCTCTCTGCCTACTTGTGATCTCTGACTCTATCAAATAAATAAATAAAATCTTTTAAAAAATAAAAATAAAAAAAATAAGAAGTAAATGCCAGAGAGGCTACCAAAAAAAGTCACTATAAAACTCAGCTACTAGATGTCTGTTCTACTTCCAGAGCTGGAGAAATAATTTACTATTTGATTATGGTACAAAGAACATAAAGCTGTCTAAAGAAAAGTCTAAGGACACACGTATTTTTAGACTTATGAGAGGAATTTCCCATGCAAAACATAAAAAAATGAATAACTTCTTTTTATATCTGTATTATTTTATTACATAATTTAATATTGAAATATAATACTATATTCCAGAATGCTAAAGGACAGTTTTCCTTAATTCCACACAATCTTTGACACAGAAGAGACTGGTTCGGCCATCCTCCCCATTCCTTCTCTTAACATTACTGCCAGATGATCTCCCATTAATGAGGAACACACAACCACAAGAGGCAATTCATTTCATTTTTTGATAGTTCCAACTAACTTACAGTCCCTTTAAGGACAAAACTAATAAATAGCCTTTTTCACTTTGACAGAAAATCACTCTCCTGCAACTTCCACCAAGCATTTCCAAATATTATACCCTAGAGTTTCATATCGTGAATTAGTTTTAACATCTACAAGGCAATTCTTTTTTCTTTAACTTTTCATGTAACTTTATTGTAATTTTATTTTTTTTTCAGTGTTCCAAGATCCATTGTTTATGCACCACACACAAGGCAATTCTTAAAGCCCTTTCAGAAAATAAAAGTAAATCAAGCAGTTGATTTCTTCTACATGATAATCAATAACCAAGTCTTTTGGTCCTTGCAATGATGTCATTCAGCTGTCAATCACGTAGGCTGTATTTATCACATGCACGTATCTGTCTGGTTGGTTCACTGTCTTTACTGGCTTTAGGGCAGAAGATCTAGTGTAGCTGCCAGTCACGTGATTTGTTTTCCTTGATTTACTGGCAAGACATAAAAGTAATTTTGTCCCCCAATAATGATAGACATCTGAAATTTGGTCAACTCCAATGGAAGAATTTATTATTTTAAAAAGCTTACTTTCCTTTCTTCCTCATCTCCAATTCTGAATTGTGGTTCTTGGTCAAAGAAGTACAAGAGGTACTCGGGCTGTAAGTGCCAAATCCATTCCCTCAAAAATACCACCTGTGTGGGAGATTTCTGTTGTCCTTCTCAGTGAGCCAGGACTCCATATAATGAAGTCAATCGTTTCTATTTTCTACTTTATAATTCAATCAGTTCAATACAGGGCTTTAGAAATATCACATTCAATATCTGCTATCATTACTATCGATCACTCAATATTGTTCAGTGGTTTAGCCAAACAAGAAAAAAAAGTAAGTATATAGATTACAAGAGACAAAATCGGTCTTACCTGCAGAATAAGATAACCAACCTAGAAAATCAACTAAGAAACTACTGAAATGAATAAGACTTTAGTGAAAGGGCAACACACTGACTGAAATACGAAAATCACCATGCTTCTTGTTAAAAAAAAAAAAAAAAGAAAAAGAAAAAACAGAGCAGCTTTCCAGCTCAAGCTGATAGACTGAATATATGCTTTTTTTTTTTTTTACCTTCCCTTTCCTAACACAGGAAATGGATACAAAAGGAAAAAAAAAAAAACCTGTAACAGTCAAAACAACCAAGTTGGGGAGGGGTAGTGATTACTAGACAAGAGACTAAAACAAGAGTCTTGTGGGTGTGTGATGAAGAAGCAGACCAAGAGCAGAAGGAGCTAAATCCCAGACACATGGGCGAGGGAGGGAGGGCGCACAAGGCAAGAGGAAACTAATCTCCCCTGAGACCCCAGATGGGCTCACCAGCAGGTGTGGAAGGCGGGTGTAAGAACTGGGAATGATAACAGGGGAATTAATAAAGCAGCTGTACCAACTACCCCCTTTCCCCCAAATAAAAACACATCTTTCCAACCCTGACCTCAGAGACAATCCAGGCAAAGAAGAAAGTCTATGATAAAACCATTCAAATTGCCTACAAAGATAGGCCTGTTCTGTGAGGGTTGATGTCCAAAAGGCAAGCCTACTTCATTTGTGTATTGAGAGGTACCCCCCTCTCATGCCTACAGACAGACTTCCCATTCACTCACCCACGTGCACAGACAGAGCTGCTCAACTCTTCCCACAGAGATATCTGCTGAGGAAAGAGACCTATAGGAAAACACCCACTCAGGGCTCCAAAATAATCAAAAAGAACAAAAAACAGATACTACAAAAGAGACAAACTATTGAAGAAACAGAAATGATTTACCGAATCGAACTTTTCAAAAGCCTATTATTTTATAGTATAAATAACTTTCATAGTATATTGTTATACCCGACATGGCACAAAACGACAGCAAAGTCCAAAAAGAACAGAGTATAAGAAAAAAAAAAAAAGCTGCTGAAATTAAATTATTCAAAATAAGAATTAAAATTAAAAAGAGAGGAAATGGTCAAAGTGCTACAAGAACACAACAGGACAAAAAGTAGACTGGAAAAGGTGAGAGACACAGAGATCAATCTAGAAGGGCTATTATCTAACCAATAAGTTTTTTGAAAAGGAAATATACAATAGAAAAAGGATATAATTATTTTTAAATAAGTAATAAGTTCCCAGACTAAATGCATGAGAAGCAAAATAAGATGACTGAAAGAGACTCACTCTGAGACGCACACCTATGGCATTTCTGTATAAAAGGACAAATAAATAAATAAATAAAAGTTTTCAGAAAAACAAACATATAGAACAATCACTTACAGAAGGATGAAAATCACACTGGCATCACACTTTCTTACCCCAATATAATACGAGCAGATAGAGAAGCATTACCTTTAAACTCCTAAGGGAAAGTTACTGCAAACATAGAATTCTATATCCAGCCAAATATCAACCCAGTGTGAGTGCAAAACGCACACATTTTTTTCAAATGTAGGTGTCCTGAGAGCCTCCCACACTCACACAACTTCCGCTTGATGAAGTTAATTTGTATGTTTGTTAGCAAAATGAGGGAGGAAACCATGAAAGGGAAAGCCATAGGACCCTGAAAACAGTGTCTTTAAGAGTGCAATGGAGAAATATTCTTGAGGATGAATGTGTAGCATAGTTAAGGAATGATAGTTAAGACTGGAATAGAAGGCTCCTAGGGGTTAAGAAAAGTGGATTCCAAGTGATAGTATTGATCTTCAAGATATATTAAAGGCTGACTATGCATTTTCAAGGAGAAAAGAAGAGGCAATTGGAAATTTTTTTTAAATCCAGAACAATCCAAGAGAACATTATGGCCCAAATACGAGGCATCTAAAATGTGACAAGATTTTATGGAATTAATGCACCATAAGAAAAGACAAACCTTTGTTCTAGAGGCCAAAAATATCTCCTTTTAGGTGCCTAGGGGAAAAGACAATTGGACTAAAGTTAAAAAGAAAAAAAAAGGAATAAAATCTTACCCTCCTGGTCAGCTCTGTGGTAAAAAAAAACATTTATGTCATCAAAATAATATCAAGTGTATTTATTGGTTTTTAATGTTTCGAATCAAAAGTTTGGAAGGTTTAATTATGGTTATAGTACAGAATTGAATGTTATCAGTCTCAGCTATGTAAAAATAAATAGTTGATACAAAATAGGAATTGGAAGAAAATAAAGAGGTGAAGAGAAGAGTAGATGGCATTAATGTCATTTTCTTACACAGTGAAATATGGAGGGATACTAAGAAAAGTTAATAGAATAAGATAAGATCTAAAAATTTATTAAAATCAAGAAGACGCCAAAATGGCCAACAGACACATGAAAAAGTGCTCAACATTACTCAGCATCAGGGAAATGCACATCAAAACCACAGTGAGATACCACCTCACACCAGTCAGAAAGGCTAAAATTAACAAGTTGGGAAACAACAAACATTGGCGAGGATACGGAGAAAGGGGAACCCTCCTATCCTGTTGGTGGGAATGCAAGCTGGTGCAGCCACTCTGGAAAACAGCATGGAGGTTCCTCAGAAAGCTGAAAATAGAGCTACCCTATGAACCAGCAATCGAGCTACTAAATATTTACCCTAAAGATACAAATGTAGTGATCCAAAGGGGCACATGCATCCGAATTTTTATAGCAGCAATGTCCACAACAGCCAAACTATGTAAAGAACCTAGATGTCCATCAACAGGTGAATGGATAAAGAAAATGTAGTATATGTATACAATGGAATACTATGCGGCCATCAAAAAAACAAACATGAAATCTTGCCATTTGCAACGACATGGATGGAACTAATGAGTATTTTGCTAAGCGAAATAAGTCAATCAGAAAAAGACGATTGTCATGTGATCTCTCTGATATGAGGAATTTGATAGGCAGGGCAGGGAGTCGTGGGAGGAAGGGAGGGAAAAAAATGAAACAAGATGGGATTGGGAGGAAGACGAACCATAAGAGACTGTTAATCTCAGGAAACGAACTGAGGGTTGCTGGGAGGTGGGAGGGAGGGATAGGGTGGCTGGGTGATGGACACTGGGGAGGGTGTGTGCTATGGTGAGTGCTGTGAAATGTGTAAGCCTGATGACCCACAGACCTGTACCTCTGAAACAAATAACACATTATATATTATTTTAAAAAAGTCAAAAGACAATCAGTAGAATAAATAAAATAACTCAAAATTGGGGAAATGATAAGGTGAAGCTAATAGGTAACACCCGAGTGTGAAATAATTTTTTTAACTGATAAATGAAGGTGTACATACAATGATATACACACATGTAGACATATATATACATTTGTGATATGTATGTATTGGACCTCTCTTATTATGGGATAACCCAAAACTTTGAACGCATTCTCCTTTTTTTAAGATTTCATTTATTTATTTGAGAGAGAGAGAAACAGTAAGATCACGAGCAAGGGGGAAGGGTAAAGGGAAAAGCAGGCTCCCCGCTGAGCAGGGAGCCTGATGTAGGACTTGATCCCAGGATCCTGGGATCATGACCTAAGCCAAAGGCAGACACTTAACCAACTGAGTCACCCAGGTGCCCCATTCTCCATATTTTTATAGTTGTTTACATTCTTCCTTGAAGAAGTGGGATTGATAATTAAGGAAATGATTTTCGAGTCTCCATCATAGCTAAGATCAAGATGTAACCTAGGCACAGTCAATCAAACCCAATTCATCAGTGACCTACATGAGGGACTGGGCAAGGGGAGTCCTTTTATCTGGCACAAGGTATGAAATATGTTTTTAGGTCAGAGTCAGCAGCAACTGGCCTAGGATGTTGGCATATATGCAATTCACCCTAGCACATTAATGTTTTATGATGCTAAGAAACACAGTAAGAGGCAATGCATAACCACAGAGCTGAGAGCCTCAGAGAAAAACAGTTCCATACACTAAGCCTCTTGACTCGGCCTAGCCCATCTGTTCCGTTTTAGAAGTGTTTATTGCATGGTTCTCCCCAACTTTTATGCATTTTGCCCTTAACTCCATAACCCAGCAGGTTCACCCCTTCCTGACTCTAGTTTCAAACCTTCCTTGCTCTAGTAACAAAGCTCTGTATGTTCTGAGCTATCTGCTGAATCTACTTCCATAAACCCTGTTATTTTTGGTATATGTTTAGAATCCAGATCTTTGCAGAAATGAATAAAGTATTATGACAAAAATACCCATATAATGTCTTAAAGATATGGAAGTGGCCATCAGAACAAAACAGAGAAGTGGTTAAAAGTGGCCGGGTTTAGGGGTGGGCCTAAAAACAGGGATGGAAAATATTGTTTGGCATTATATGTTCTGCTAAACTGTTACTGACATGTAATGTATTACTTTAATTTTTTTAACCTCTCCCATTACACACAGAAAAGGCAACAAAAGGATAAACTGTAATAACAATGATGCTATCCACAATAACAACAAAAATGCATACAGTACTAAACAATAAACTTAAGATGTGTAACAGCTACAGAAGAAACCATGTTAAAAGAAAAGAGAAAAAGAGAAAAAACCAAGTTCTTGGAAGAAAAAGCAAGAAAAACATGTGACAGGGAGTGTGTGTGTTTGGAAGGCTTGACTATCCATGACTGATAAGGGTGGTTTCAATTTTGGAATAGAAAAATTATAGAAGTAAATGGTATTATTCCTTAATTTTACTTTTTAAAATCTTTTGAAGACCATAGTTTTAATACAGTTTTAAGTTAAATTGTAACAGCTAGACATTGTAAAACCAGAGTATTATAATAGAAAGGGCAAGAAAAACTTACCAATTATAGCATAAATGCTACAATTTCCTAAATGTAAGTACCAGTTTGATGGCCATCAAAAAAAGAAAAAGAAAAAGAAAGAACAAATGTAGATTTCTTACATTGAATCTAAAATGTTAAACTAAGAACACAAAGTACCTATGAGCTTTTTTCACTATGAAATGAGGTAATGGATTTCTTTCTTTTCACTGCTTTCCCTAACACCAAAAGCAAATAGTTTCAACAAAATGAAAATCTTGAGTGAAACTCAAATAATTCAAGTGTATAAGGGGACATATTAAGGAGGATTAGAAATGGAAAAATAAAATTATAAAATTTAATCTTGCTTTCTCCAGTTCCATGTAGAAGGAAAAAAAATAATGCCAAATGAAGTGAAATATGGTAGTGTGATTTACAAGGTGTATACAGTGTTTAGGAATGTTCTATTCTTTTAAAAAGTGTTATACAGGTGGGCAAATGTGAAAGAAAACTCTTGAAATGTTATAAAATATTTGCAAGCTCAAATTTAGAAGCATTTCATCAGTAAAATTCAAAGGATCGTTTTTAAAGCATGAAGTTAGATAATCATCAAATAACTATTCTAACATGAGGCACGGGGATACTATGAAAATGTCAGCATTCCAGAATTTAAGACCTAAGACCGAACTGCAGTTCTGCCACTCATTAGCTGAGTCACTTTGGAAGGTTTCTAACCTTTCTGACACACAGTTTCCTCATCTCTAAAATGGGAACAGAAATTCTTAGCAAAGAGAATGGAAATGACTCTGTCGGAACACTTTACACTTTACAGACCTCACAGAAAGCCCCGCAGGAAAGAAACAGAAACGACTCCTCCTGGTAAACACACAGCAACCGCCAATATCTTCTACATGTACAAGTTACATTCAAATTATATCCCAAATCATAGTTATTTCATCACATCTGAAAAATATTTACAAAGTCTGCTCAAACTGGTTGAGAAGCCGCATGCTTTAATAAAAGCAGAGGCCAGCAACCTTCTCAGCTGTGTGACCGGGAACAAGTTACTCAGTTTCCTCACCTATAAAATAATGACGGTGACAGCTAACTAGAACTGTTGTGAATTCTAAGGGAGCTATGCATAAAACATGTTGTTTTAAACTCTGACCTACCACTCACCAGCGGTATATCAAGCCTTGTTATATTTCGTATATTACACAAAGTTAGATCAGAACCCAGGCACTATCCTAATCTTCTTCAAGGCATACCTAAAACGTAAATCATACTAAAAATAGACCAGGTAGACGGAGTGATACTCTCAGGATGTTTTTTTTCTACAGAAATTACCAGTTTCTTTTTTTTTTTTTAGATTTTATTTATTTATTTGACAGAGAGAGATCACAAGTAGGCAGAGAGGCAGACAGAGGGAGAGGGAGAAGCAGGCTCCCTGCTGAGCAGAGAGTCCCATATGGGGCTCCATCCCAGGACCCTGAGATCATGACCTGAGCCAAAGGCAACTGCTTAACCGACTGAGCCACCCAGGCGCCCAGAAATTACCAGTTTCTCTGTTAATTTCTTCCACTCAAAGACCGACTGCTTACTACATATTTCATGCTATTTTTGACATGCAATAATAAGATCATTCAACAAATATGTACTGAGTTTCTTCTCTATACCGCACACTCTTCAAAATTCTGAGGGACACAGTAATGAACAAAATTCACAAGACTCCCCTGCCCTCATGGAACTCCAAGGAATCATCCACGGGCCACCATGCAGGGCAACAAATGTAGTCATCACATCCCAAGTATATCACCTAAGAACACAGAATGTGGTCCAATTCGTACAACTAACCAGTTGTGGTCATGACAAAGAAAATCCTATACGAACCATGAGGTGTCAAAAGCAGAACCAAGTTCCAAATGGTCAGCCTTCCTATTTTAGAACAGAGCAGCAATTCTTATCAGACAGGATGACCTGCCTTCCCTGCCTGCATTCTCTGCAAGGTCAACCCACATCCAAAGTAATTCCAAACTAAAAATGATATTTTCATTATTCCTAAAGGAAAGCACTTATTTTTACCCCAGATAGTATTGAGCCTAAAAAAGGTTTTTGACTCATTTCTTAGATTTTTTTATATCAGAAGCTTATAATAATCATGAAAGAAACACGTGAAATTTTAAATATACAACCTAAAATAACTTTACTTAGAGTCTACCTCAGAAAAACACCTACTACTCTCAACAATTAAATACACCATGCTAAATACGTAATAATTTCAAACCTAAATATCATTGCATCATATCAGAGGCATATAATTTTCATCTGGGCATATTCTTTGATTACATGTTTTTATCAAAAACTTATTTAGAGAGTGAAAGAAAAGCGCAGAGGGAGATTTCTAATTTGTTTTCAGTCAAATAAATCATTGGTTGTTCTGATAAACACATTAAAGAAAACATTTGGGATACATTATAATATATGTTCTAGGAAAAAAAGCGCCCTGATACTATTTATTCTGAACCTCAACATAAGATATGCTTAATTTACAATGACAGAGTCAGGCCCCATTATGGAAACCTGGTGATACTAACCATGAAACTTGGCTTAAGAGAGGCCTCTAGTGGTTACAGGTAATTACTAGCTCCCCTGCCCACCCCTGCACTGTGGTAATGTTCTTATTCTCTCATTCATTCTCCTATTCCCTCCCCTTTACCTCACCAATTAAAAACTTCCAGCAAAAGACCCAGTATTCAACCAGTGAACTATCAATCAGGTCCAAGAAATTGGACTAAAAAAATGTATGTAACTGGGAGTACTAAGCCATTATAGGTTCTCTAAAGGCAAATTCTCCAACTTCCCCACAGAACCAATTTAGAGCCATTCACACCAAGTACAGACCCTAAATATTACCTTGCAAGTGTTAGTAATCTTACTAAAAATGAAACCTAAGGTAATCCAAATCGATCTTATGAAAATAAAAAACCTAAAGGCTACAAAATTATAATTAAAGTCATAAAATGTAACCCATATGTTTTTACGTTTATCTTCAATAGTACTTCAGATCTTCTCCATCTGCTTTGCACTATTCACAAATACACTAACACCAGGTGCAAACAGAGAGAGTAAGCAAACTTGGTTCTTTATATATAAATGATTAGCCACACCCAGATGACCAAGGTTTAACTTCTTCCCACTTCTTCCCAGTTCCACTCCTACAATACCCTTGTCCTTTTTTTATTGAGGGACTCTGCTCCCAGAACCTCCCCACCTCCACCCCTCTTCCCCGCCAGCCTCAGAACCTGCCTTAACTTCATCCAGGGTCCCAGTGAAGTCTTTTGAAGCATGAAAACAGCTGGCGTGAAAGGACAGGAGGAGAGGATGTTAAATGCTCCCTCCCAACTGCAGTCACTTCCTCATGCCACAGCAAACCTACTTCCACCTACTTCCAGCTTCTGTCCCACGTTGTAGTGCCACGGAGGCCTCGCCCTGCTCCCAGGATACCCCTAAGATACTGAGACCATAGATGCCTCAACATGCAGCCATGCAACAACCGTTGGCATCGATGGCACATCATCAACCTTTGCTACACAAGTCAGGTCGAAAAGAGAAAAGAGAGGGAAAGCAAGAGGGAGGGAGAGAGGAAGTTCCTTTCTATATCATTTCCAAAGTTTGTTAAGAATTTAAAAGGGGGGACGCCTGGGTGGCTCAGTGGGTTAAGCCTCTGCCTTCAGCTCAGGTCATGATCTCAGGGTCTTAGGATCGAGCCCCGCATCGGGCTCTCTGCTTGGCGGGGAGCCTACTTCCTCCTCTCTGTCTCTCTGCCTGCCTCTCTGCCTGCTTGTGATCCCTGTCAAATAAATAAATAAAATCTTTAAAAAAAAAAAAAAGAATTTAAAAGGTAACAACCCACCTCCTGTGTGCCTCAAAAAAAAAAAAAAGGTAGATTAGTTTGGGGAAGGAGAGAGAGACTTTCCACCAGTATCTCGTACCAGTATGCTTGAACAGAGAAAACCCCTGATCAGAAGCAGTGCCTAATAGCTATGACGGATGTTAAAAGTCACAGGTCACTCCTGGGACCAGTAGGAAGACCAAAGGGAGCAGGCCCAGGCTGACCTCTTCCAGCTCCAAAGTCCTTGACAATGATCCACCTCACAAAACAAGCAAGGAAATAAGAGGAGAAAGGTTCGGAAAAACCCAAGTTAGTAACCTAAGGCTTGAAGAGCAAAGCATGTGTTCTTGATTCATGAGAAATCACTACAGGCCTTCCCTGGACAACGTACATGTCTCAGCTATAAAGTTTGGTCATCCGGATCCCACGGCACCTGGCAATGATGTGATGGCAGAAGATAAAAGAAAATTTAAATTTAAAGAGGCTTAAAACCATGAAATTAAGCACAGAAATGTATTAATGAAGTCAACAGCCACATACCTCAATAAATGTAAATGTCAACACAGTGTAACAACTCATGTTCATTTGGATGAATTATTTCTGAAAGATGAAATTTTATACTTTACGTTTTCCTTGAGAAAAGTTGAAAAGGTTCTGGAAATATTGCCATTCAAAAGGTTAAGAAGTTTTTAAAACTACTACCCAGAAACAGTAACTCTCATCGATGTAGAAAATTATCATAAGAACTCAATTCTCAGAAATTGTAAGATAGCTGAGGTTTACTGTAGTCACTTTCGCTTTGCTTTTTGGAATAAATTGGTCCTGTTCTAATGAGAATTCAAACGATAATTTCTATATACCATGATGAAAAATGGACAACTGTCAAGAAAAATAAAACACAAGGTCAAACTAAAACTCAAGACTTTAAAATAAATGCTTCAGCTTAAAACAGATATATTCATAAAGCACTATTCTAGAGTTACTTTTCAGACCTTTGTATAACCACTAAAAATAAGAAAAAGTACCAAACTCAAAACATTTCACTATTAAACAGTTTTAATGGGAAACTATTGAGGCCTTTTGAGACTAGAAGGGACCTGATGTGACTCACATTTGAAAGGATCAGTTCTGCCTATGACAAGGGAAGAGCAGAAATAAGACAGTATTTCGAGGCTACGGCCAAAACCCAGGCGAGCATGAGAGCTGGTGGGCAGATGTTGGACATACTGTGTAGGCAAAGCCAGCAAGATCTGCTTTGGAATTGAATGTGGGCAGGCAGAAGAAGAAAGAGAGAAATCAAAAAAGGTTCCAAGATATAAAGGCAAACCCTTATCTATTTCAATAATTAACATATTTAATCTTCAAATAAAGTATAAGCATGTCAAAGCTCTATGTCAATACTTTCTTCTCTATAAACATGAGGAAATCACCTAGACTTTGTAAACTGTCATTTTTCTTTTCTTTTTTGCACTGTTGTAGGCAGTTGATTTTAAGTTGAAGGACAGTATTATTCTTGAATCCTGAGTTTCTTTCAAAGATTGTCATTCTCCTGCCTAAATCAAGTTCTTCTTTTCCATAAGCAGCTTCTCTGAATTTCTACACATTAAAAAAAAAAAAAAACAAAAACAAAAAACATTTCAAGTTGGACAGTACCTCAAGCCTAACTCTGTGCCTGGCCTCTGATTTTTTTTTAACTTTGTAGCTCGCTTTTTAACTCACTCCAAATGTGGTCTGTATCTCAGCAAGAAATCTATTCAAGCCCTCAACACTTAGCCAAGGTTCTTATCCCTGCGGAGCGTGAGAACAGCAGCTCTACTTAGGGGTATGGGTTTCTGGTTGAATGACCAAAAAAACTGCACCAGATCAGAGGACACCAAGGCTCTCCCTAAGTCTACAAAAAGGCTCACTACATTATAAATTCAAGGAAATTAATCAGTGGCAGCACTGTGGTCTAACTCTACCCCAGTACAATGCTGTAATGACTATAACCTTACAATACATCTTGATTATAACACATTTGATAACTAAGTCCTCCAGCTTCATTCTTCAAGATTGCCTTGTCTAGTCTTGGCCTTACAATAGATTAATAGGGTATGTGCTTCAGTTTGCTTGCATCTTCTCTAATTTCTCAGAATAATGTTTTGTGATTTTCTGCATAGTTTTTGAATACGTATCACTCAATTTCACCC
Source organism: Lontra canadensis (assembly GCF_010015895.1). Taxonomy (NCBI): domain Eukaryota; kingdom Metazoa; phylum Chordata; class Mammalia; order Carnivora; family Mustelidae; genus Lontra; species Lontra canadensis. Next base: position 30,226 of record NW_022631290.1, on the reverse strand, counting down.
TAGATGTTTGATTTTTTTTTATGCTTTTTCAAATGTTATCAATTAATTTTCTATTTGTTGCTGGTATTATACATTCCTTTTCTATTTTGTTGCTGGTATATAAAGATACAATTATTGTATATTGACCTTGTTTCCAGGGGTGTTGGTAAACTGAATTCTAATGATCTGCCCATAGATTCCACTAGATCTTTTTACATACAAATCATGTTATCTATGAGTAGTAAGTTTTACTTCTTTCCAATCCATATGATTTTTGTATCTCTTGCCCTTATGTGTGGGCATCCTTGTTGCATTCTTGATCTCCATGGAAAAGAAGTCAAAATTTCAGTAGGAAATATAATTTTTGCTGCAGGCTTTTTATAGCTATTCATAGCTACAAGATAAAGCTGCTCTTTATAGATTCCCCTTCTATTTCTAGGTTACTAAGAAATTTTCATTATGAACGGATGCTGACTTTTAACAAATGTTTTTCTGTATTACAAAGCTCATCATGATTATTTTTCCCATTTTTTATTCACGTGGGAAATTGCATCAACCACAGTGTGAATGTTTGTGAATGTCAAACACCCCTTGCATACTTGAAATAAACCCTCACTTTTATCTTTTTGCATATTGTTGGATTTGACTTTCCAATATTCTGATTTTTACATCTCCATTCATAAGAAAAATGTGTCTATAATCTTTCTTTATATACTGTCTGAAACAGATTTGATATAAAGATTGTGCCAGGCTTATATAAAGAATTTGGAAATATACCCTCTTGTTTTATTTTCTCTAAGAATTTGCATAAGAACTGTGTTTTAAAGAATTCACCAGCAAAGCCCTGTGGGTCTAGGGTTTTCCTTGTATAAGCATTAATGAAAATCGATTCAGTTTCTTTGATATAGGACTATTGAGGTTTTCTAAATTTTATTTTTGAAAACATTGTATTTTCCGGGGAAATCTGTCCATTTCACCCAAAACTTATTCATAAAATTGTTCAGGCTATACTCTTAGTATATTTCTATTGTCTGTAGGCTCTGTGATTTCCCCCTTCTTCATACCTGGTGTTTGTCATTTGTGTTTGCCCTGTTTTTTTTCCATTAATCTTGCTAAAGGTTTATCAAGTACATTAGTCTCTTCAAAAATCTAATTTTTACTTTATTAAACTTCTCTACTGATTTCTGCTCTTTATCACTACATTTATCCTATTTTCTCTAGATTTGATTTTCTTTCTGGAGATGGAAATTCAGATCACTAATTTTTTTGTTCTTATTCCTCTTTTCTAAATATATGTATTTCCGGTCATACAGCTCTCTCCGAGCATGGCTTTAGCTGAATCTTGAAATTTTTGATATTTAGTAACTTCATAACCCTTCAGTTCAGTATTTTTCTAACTTCTGTTTCAGTTTCTTTTACAACCTTTGATTTAAATTTAATTGGTAGGAAGTTGAGGCTTTTCTGGAAATCTGGAAATTCTAATTTCCAGAAATTAGAATCCAATTTCTAACTGAATTCCACTATAGTCCAAACTCTAAATGACTTTAAACGTCTGAAGTTTAAGATTATATTTATGTCCTAGCATTTGGTCAATTTTGATAAATGTTCCATATTCAATTGAGCTAGGCATACTGTGGCATTTCATAACGTATACTAGATTTAATCCTTCTGTGTTTAATTACTTATATACTTGGGTTTATAGCTATCATCTATCTGTTTTCTAACGGCACACCTGTTTTGTCTGGGGGTTTTTTGTCTGTTTACTTGTTTTGGGTTTTCTTTTTTTTAACATATTTTCCTTTCTTTTAGTTTAACCAAATACTTCTATTAATCTATAGGTCCCTTTTTAACTTGCTGGAAATATACTTTCACTATGATTTCAATTGTTAGTCCTGAGGTTACAACATGCATCCCTAACTTACTATGATCTAATAAAAATATTACATTTAATAATTCTAGAACAGAATATTGTAACTCTATATAAGCCCATTCTGACTGACTTATAGGATCATTTTCCTTCTGCCTAAAGAAATGCCTTGTTGTATTGTTTTTAGTAAAAATGTGCTGGTGAGAAACTCTCTCAATTTCTATGGGCCTAAGATTTTTTTTTATTACATCTTAACTTTAAGAGTATGTTTTCAATGGGTATAGAATGTTAGGTTGGCATCTTTAGCAATTTAAGATGTCATTCCATTTTGTAGGTGGGTTTGGTTTTCTTGAATACATCCTTAGAGGTTTACAAATCCTCAAGAATGGTGATGTCCTTAAAGCTTAAGGAGAAATATTTTTTATATGGCTTCTGACCAATTCATTCTCTCCTCTTCTGGAATTCTAATCATATATGGGACAGATCTTTTGACCAGAACCCCGGTGTGTTTTATGCTCTCTTCTGCTCTAATCTATTCTATTTTTCCCCTCTCTCTGTGCTTCAGTTTGGACATTTTCTATATACTTGCCTTCTAGTTCATAATACTATCATCTACTAAGTCCAATAAGTTTGTAAACACATCCTCTGAGTTCTTACTGACAAGTATTTCTTTAGTTCTACAATGCTCTCTCTCGCTCTCTCTCTCTCTCTCTCTAACACACACCCACATACACACACTCCTCCAGGGTAATTCTTTACCTTCTTACCTCCTTTGTTCTTTTTCTTCCTCCTATATTCCTAAACATAATAAAGTCTTTGTCTGCTAACTCCAATGACTGGATCGCCTGTTTCTGCTTTCTATTGTTTCTGTTTTCTCTTGGTTTTGAATCAAATTGTCCTGTCTCTTCATATACTTAGTAATTTTTTATTGAATGCTGATTCACAGAGGTTCCAGATGATGGGAGGACTGACTCCTTGTGCTGGGCAGACAGAACAGAAGGTAAGTTATATTAATCCAATAAGGAACTGAGAGGGAGAGAGGCTGTGCTGTGGATTTGAGAAGCTTCAATCTACTTCTTGTAGATCCTAAGACCTGACTCTAGAACTTTCAACTGAGAGTATGGCTGATCTTTGACACTCCAGTCTCAAAAGATGGCTTGGCCTTCCAGGCATTTGCTTCTTAGTTTCCACCATACACAGCTGTAAAATTTGACGTTTATCTTGAATGGGAGCCCAACTGTGTGTTTCAGCACCGCCCACCCCAAGTTTCCTATTTTGTCACTACAACCCATGAAACATGAATCCTTTACAACCTGCGTTCTCAGTGTCTAGCTGAGACTTACTTGGCAGGTGCCCCCAAGTAAAAAGAGTCAATTTACCATGCCCTTCAGGGCTTTCAGCTCTCCTCAGTGATGTTCTTAAGCTATCCCCTCCCCTCACACTTCCAACTTCCAAGGTAGGACTGTCTCCCAGGCACTTCAAAACTTGGGAATTTTTATTCTGCTTTTCAGAGGCTTCCAGCTTAGCTCTCTAATATCAGGTCCCTAACAGTAGATGAACCACTGGTTCTTGGTTCCTGGACCCACTCAGGTCTCCAATTTTGTAGCTTCCCCGAGCAACATTCAAACACTCTGCTGCTCTCTGTCCCCAAGAAATTTTTCAGGATTATAACTTCTAAACAATGCTTCAAGGCTCAAGCAAAAAGAATGACTATGTTTTTTAAAATACAGTTAAATTCAGACTGCATTAACCAATTCCTCAACTGTCCCAGAGTCATTTACTATGCATAATATGCTTATGTTTATGTATGTTCAATAAGTTGGGTTTTTGTTTTTGTTTTTAACCTTTAATGGCCTTTTCTTGAGTAGGTATTCCAAAACATGCTTTTGGGTGTTGAGCTTAACATGTCATGAACAAAGCTGAGGAATCTAATTTTATCATAAAACAAAAGAACCAACAAAACACAGCACTAACTGAAAAAGATAATAAACATAAATTTTGATCACTACAGAATTCATAAAGAAAACGTTAACTGTAGTTCAAAAAAAAAAAGAAGAAGAAGAAGAAGCCTCACTTTTAATGAGGTTTAGCTCTAGGGTCCTCTTCTTTAAAGTCATCTCCAAACCCTAGAAAGATGCCACATACCAAAACTTTTCTTTGATACATGAAAGGAAAACAGAAGATTACCATGGTCAGCAATGAATAAAGTCACAGAACTCAAAGTAATCAAGAAAAGGCAAGCTGACTTTCACTGTCCTAACTAGAGAGTCATCAACTAGAAAAATAACATGATGAAAGCACCCCAACACAAGACTAAAAGGATGAAGCCAGCAACTCAGTGGTTTGATGAATCATCTTTTCATTCAGGAGCAGTCTCTAGTGTCCTCTTTCATCTTTTCCAGTAGTAAAGGGCCCCAAAGAACTAGAATCTACATTCCGGGATCACACAAAGATGCAATCAGTAGATTTAATAAAGGGTGGAGGGGGCATACCCCACAAGCAAAGTTATGTAGAGGTAAATATAAATAAATAATTTCCCCCTTCTTTCTTCTTCTCTCTTCACTTTACCTTCACAATTAAGCATGAAGTGTTGTTATATTTGTGTTTTACCATAAGCTGCTCCAAATTCTGTTTAGATGTATAAAGTATATAAAAATATCAATATAGTTTAAAACTACTCACCCCAACCATTTAACAGTACTCCCCACTGCAGCATAACAAAACATCATATCCCCATAGAAAAGCACTATTCACTCCATAACTACAAACCCCAAGAATAAATGGGGGATACAGTTGCAAAAAAGGAGCCCACCCTAGGGTAAAGGCTATCAGCTCCAGTTTAACCATAATTTGGAATATTTGGCTACTTGAAAGAAAACCCAGTGTTTGACCTGATTTGAAAAAGCCTTCAAGAAGCATGACTCTCCAACAGTTATGAGTAATTCAACCTAAAATACTGCTCTTAGTGATGGAAACTAGAAAGACTTAGAATATTGTTGAAGCCATCCATACCCCTGTCAAGTGTCTAGATGATGTCAAGTGAGTCTACAGAACATTTACTATCTTAAGTCTTCCAATAAATTATAAAACAATCTTTACCTAAACACACCCTACGCTATACTCTTAAGAGCAGCAGTAGCTGCAGATCTTTTTCACATGACTAACCTAAGAAACAGCTAAGCTATCTATTCTTTAAAAAGGATATAAAATACCCTAGGTCTTAGAATTCACTTGCTATAACAGTAAATCAAGAAAAAGTAAGACATGCCACATTACCTCAACTTTAGTACATAAGACCATCACACAAAAAGAGCTTAATCTTCCTTATAGACCACAATGGAAACAGATGCACTTTGGTTTATTAATATGAAAGCTATCAGTTATAACCAAGAAATGAGAACTGAACTATATGCCTGAGAAGGGACTATCAAGAGTTTGCTTAGATGGGAAACTAAAAGCAGACAGAATCTCACAACATAACACTCAAACTGTGATTCATAGTACAAAGACTATGTAGAGAGGGTTGTTTTGGGGTTTTGTTATGTTTCTGTTTTTGTTTTTGGCTTTGTCTTGTTTTTTAAGTAATCCATCTCCACCTCTTTTGGAGAGGAGACAAATGAAAATTCAGACAAACCATTTAGTTGATTCTATTAAACCTTGCTTATCGAACCATAACCCATAAGTTGTTAAAAACACAGGTGACCTCAACAACCTGATATACTCTCATTTGCACTACTCCATTACTTTCACAGCTCAACCCAAGCAGGCTGCATAAAGGACACAGTTCCATAATATTTTAAACAAAGAACTATGGGAGGGAAAAACCCTCAAGTGATTGGTTTCCTTGAGCATTAAGCTGTTTATATAACATGTTTCTGTCACAGCGTAAGTTTCGAAGTTTTCAATCAGTTGAAAATGCTCATGAAGCTTTAAATTTCAAAACAATTCCTTGCAAACTGCCAACAAATCTGGTCCACAGGTTTAAGGAAATGACACTCTATCAACACTAAATTCATACCTTGCAAACTGTATCCACATCCCAAGGTAGTATAGTCCTCAGATCAATGACTTCACAAGACACTCCCAGCTTCTCTTGAGCCATGGAAGCTACCTCTCGGATCACATGAACCTGAAATAAAAATAGCAGAAAATAACTACAGAGATTTAGACCCAAAAAGTTAGATGAATTCTGATATCATTAATAGAAAGAGTCTTTAAAGTCAGAGGAACTTATTAGCAATGGAGAATTAAATTTGTTTTAGATATGTTGATCCCCGTATTTCCCCAAAGTAATCAAACACAGATGTCCAGAAAACAGTTGGAAAGATAACCTTAATTTCAGGAAAGGAAAGCAGTCATTAACAGAGACGCTGATTCTTAAGATACCAGCACACAGAAAGTAAAGTTAGAGGAGCAGGTTGAGTTTCTAGTGAAAGCATGTGGAAGGAGAAGTAAAGGGCAGAACTCATGGGTCCCTGAAGAAGACCAACATTTATGGGGAAAATGGAGAAGGAGGAACTCACTTGAAGAAGAAAAAGGAAAAAAAGAAGGAGGAGAAGGGGAAGGAAGAGGAGGAAAGGAAGGAGGAGAAGAGGAAGAAGAAGAAGGGAAGGAGGAGGAGGATAAAGGAGGAAAGGAAGAAGAAGGAGAAGAAGAGGAAGAAGAAGGAAGAGGAGAAGAGGAGGAAGAAGAAGAAGCAGCAGCAGCAGCAGCAGAGGAGGAAGAAGAGGAGGTGCCTGGGTGGCTCAGTCAATTAAGCAACTAACTCTTAATTTGAGCTCAGGTCATGACCTCAGGGTCATGAGATTGAGCCCTGAGTCAGGCTCCACACCTAGTGTGGAACCACTTGTGCAGGGTAAGAGAGGAAAGAAAGGGAAGGAAGGGAAGGGAGGGAGGGAGGATGGAAGGAAAAAGAAAAATCAGGAGACAATGTATCCCAGAAACTAAAGAAGAAAGGTTTTCATGGAAATAGTAGTCTGTGTCATACAGCGTAGCGATATGGGATAAGGGTTGATTTAAAAATTAGAAAATTAGTGGGGCGCCTGGGTGGTTCAGTGGGTTGAGCCTCTGTCTTCGGCTCAGGTCATGGTCTCAGGGTCCTGGGATTGAGCCCCACATCGGGCTCTCTGCTCAGCAGGGACCCCTGCTTCAACCTCTCACTCTCTCTGCCTGCCTCTCTGCCTACTTGTGATCTCTGTCTGCCAAATAACTAAATAAAATCTTAAAAAAAAAAATTAGAAAATTAGTAATGTTAGCAATAATAGTTTTAGTAAATCAGTGGGGACAGAACTAACTCATAGGTATAAGAACATAAGGAAGTTAAGGAATTAAATACAGGTAGTAGAAAATAGTCGTTCAAGTTTAGTGATAAAAGAAAGGAGGAAATACACTGGTATTTAAGGGAAAAGTAGGGTAAAGAATAGGTACTTTTTAGAGAGGGAAGAAATATACATCCTTTTAATAAAAGGGACATTGAAAGGAGAAATGCAGAAGAGGGAAGGAACCACTACAAAGTTACAGCCCTAGAAAAGGCAAAATGGAATCTGAAAGATCTGTAGAAGGATCTATGAAAACCACAGGACAAAAGAGAAAGAGGAGTAAAGGGCTGGCAGCAGACACGGAAGGTGTGAGGAAAAGGTAAGTTATAGGACATAGCATCTAATATACTAACTTCCCTATTACAAAGAGAGGCAAAGATGCACACTGAGTGACAGAGATAAAGGTAAGAGTTTTTCCCACTGGTGGTAAGAAACCAGGAGAGCTACCTCTCCGTTCCAAAAATCAAGTAGAAAAGAGAGTCAGAGGGTATAGTATTACAAATGATTTCTTTTTCTTCATTTAATGCTGTACAAGTTTTCTAAAATAAGTACTTCTTTCACACAGAAAAAAGAAAAATGGACCATTTGTTTAGAAGAAGGAGATAGAGAGGAGGTAGACATCTCCGGCCAGAGAGGAGTCTGGAGGCAGAACGATGTGATAACAAGCACTGGGGAAACTGAGGCAGATCAGTACCGAGGTTCACTGGAACACAGGAAGGTACAGAATTTTGAGGCTGGACCCCTGGCTGGTCTACATAGCTGAGCAAGTATCACAAGAGATGGCAGCAGATGTGATGAAAAAGACAGGAAGTCAAGCACAGAAACAAGTATGAGGACATAATATGCATGCTTCAGAAGAAACAATTTCCCATGAGTACATTTCTATCAACTCAACAGATTTTTAAGCTTCACCACATACATAGATGTTTTAATATGAATGAACAGACACCTCACCCTCAACCAGAAGTCAGTACCAGATACAGATATAGCACTAATAAGACTTAAATTTGACCTATAAGAAAAACAACACTTTGGATTTTTATAGTATCAGGATTAAAAATTAGAGCTTCCAAGCACAACATGGACATCATCAGTTCTTAGAAATGTTACCGACCTGAGTGCCCCAGGCAACTAGAGTCACGTCACTCCCTTCCTGAATGACTTCGGCCTGGGACAGGGGAATGTTGTATGGTTCTACAGGAACCTGTTCAACTGAATATAGAACAGGGAAAAAAATAAAAATTTATTTTTTTCTCATGTGGCTCTTGTGCATAAGAGAATATAAAAATTTCACTGTGGCAAGCTTTCTTTTATTCTTCTCCCAAATTCCATAAGTTACTTAAAACAGAAATAGCATTTATTATATGGCTCTATGACAATACTACACATATGAAAAAGTCGCATGTAAATGTAGAAAATATATCAGCTACCCTGGCATGGAAGAAGGACTTTGGGTAAAAACTAAGAAAATCTTACAGTAGGGCTTTGGTTGACAACATACCAATATTGGTTCATTAACTATAACAAATATGCCATACTACTATAAGAGGTTAATGATACAGAAAACTGAGTGCAGGGTATATAGAAACTCTCCTGTACTAGCCTATCCTCATACTTTTTCTGTGAATCTAAAACCGTTCTAAAAAAATAAAGTTAAAAAATTTTACCATGTTTCCACTAAAACTTGATCAGACTGAATTAAGTTCTCAGACAAGTTTCCCATCAAGAAGTTGATGTAGGGGGGCTTGAAACACAAGATACACAGAGGAGTGCCAAATTTTTAAGTATATTTCATTTTTACACCATGCATCTACAAATACCTCATCAACTACAGCAGCTGACACCACCTTAAATTTCAAAGCTGAATCCTTTTGACCTCAAGAAGATACACTAGATCAGTTCCATTAGACCAAAGGAAGAATAAGCCACTGGTAAGACTATTTCATGATTATTTCTGCCCAATCAAGTACATGCAATATAAAGACTGAATTCCAGGGGAAATCATAAGGTGGATTTTTAAATGAAATTGAGTAAGAAGTTGATGGAATTGCTGCATTATGCTGGGAAGCCTTCTTAAATTCCCACCTGAGACCAGTAATACAGTAATTAATAGCGGTGGGAGAAGTAATAGAAGTGGTTGGGGGGAAGAAAACAATCCCTTTTGTTAATTTTCCCTATAATCTTTTATCATTGTTGCATGTTTTTTTTTTAATTTTTAATTTTTTTTTAATTCGATGAGCAAAGAAGGGCAAACTAAAAGGTCCCATCTGTGCCCTAGTGAGTTGTCTGAACTCCACTGTCCAGAGTTATCAATACCAACAACTTCCTGCGCGTCTGCAGGGTACAGCTTTCATGCTTTGTGTTATCCAGGCTTCTTAATCCTCTTCCTAAATTAGGGAAATGCCCCATATGATGAGGCAGGGCCCTTGGTCCACAACAGAAGTAAGGATCCCATCTGCACTTTCCCAGGCTTCATTGCAGTGACGGCACAAAATGTGGGCTCTGCCGATCCAACACACCCAGGCCAAGAAGAGCAGCAGGGATCCAGAATCCATCCTAGAGTACTGGTAAGAATGGAGGCTGATTCAGCTTTTGGGCTCAGTGGTGGCAACCATTCAAACTCTAGTTCCATGGCACTGTTAGCTGCTGGGGCATCTTTGCAAAACCAGTTACACAGTAGAATTCTGGGTACTGCTTCTAGACATAAGGCTTCTAAGCCCAGTTCTTAGGCACACCAAAGATTTCTGAGCTGTTCACTAGCCTTCAATACATCTTTCTGCTAATATGGGCCAGAGTTGGAGTTCTGCTTGAAAATTAAGACCCCCCACTAATTCAGTGTCTTTTCAGATGTTCATAATATTCAAGTATGCACATTCGTAAACATGTGTGAGTATTTTTTTCCACATATATAATCACCCTGACATGAAGGTCTTCTTATCATTTCTCCTTTTTTCATTTGGCAATATATCTTAGTCATGTTTTCATGTCAAAAAACATAGTTTTTAAATCATTTGTAAGTATAATCTATCAAATTTAATGGTACTGTTATCAATGATGAGGAAAATTCTATTTCTTGTTTTTATATATCCAATCCAATAGCATTTCTATAACCACCCCAGAGAGAGAAATGAATATTTTTTTAAATCACAGATATGTTTAAATAATACACTAAAATCTACCAAACTACTCAAAGCAGATGACAAGCTAATTAACAAACCTGAGGCATAAGCTGCTTTAGAAAACTCATAAGCATTAAAAGCATTTTGAAGTTTTTGTATAACACGTAAACTACGTTTGAGCCAGATACTTCTATCTAAACCAGTGGGTAGGTCAATTTTTGTAAACAGTATCTCAATGGAACACAGCCATTCATTTACATATCATTTAAGGCTATTTTTGCCGTACAACAGCAGAGCTAAGGAGTTGACAAAAGACAGCATGGTCTACAGGCTAAAATTCTACTACCTGTTCCTTTACAGAAAAAGTCTGCCACCCTCAATTCTAAACAGTGCTTTCAGAGGTTAATTCCAGCCCATTCATGGACAGCTTAAATCTAGTATTTGATGGACAGATGAACCAACAGATACACAGGTGGACAAAGGGACACACAAACAGGGAGACAAACATTCAACTGGAGTAGTATATTCTACATAGCAGTTCTCAGTTGCTAAACCAAAGCCATGGTCAAGAATGATGCTCATGATATCCAACAAACATGGGAAAGGCAGCACATAAGCTCTTTGCCATCATCAAGTCTTCTTTCCTCTGGCAGCAAGATCTGCATGCCAACAGACAAGCCTTGAAGCCAGCACACCCTGTCTTGTCAGTGAGTCAGTGGTTGTCGTTCAAGAATCCGGTCTTTCCCGCCTTTTAAATTAGTTGCCAAGTGATTAGCAAATCCCTGGAACACACAGTTCTAATGGCTGGCACACCAAAAGAAATGGGTTAGCATCCTGGCCCACTTCCTTTGAAAAGCTGCCAGTGAGTGACTAACTGCTTCATTGTATTAAATAAATTACCCAGAATAATAAGACCTCATTACTTTAACACTTAATTAAGGAACAACATGGCAAACAAAGTGTTGTTCTCCATCAACAAGATCGTGTAGAGAATTAGATTCAAGAGTCTCTTATTAAAAACAAGCCCCCCCCCCCAAAAAAATCTACTAGATTTGCATAAATTTAATCCCTGAGAGCAGACAAATGAGAATATGTTTGTTTATTTGAACTTGGCAAACAGGTCACCCAGAGGGCAAGCCATATATCACAGGTACTTTAGTTACACTAATTTAAAAGATACTTACTCCAAGAGAAGGTCATTATTTCGAATGAGAACTCTTGCATTCCTACCCCATGACTATGTGCTTTTTGAAAGAGGACAGGTTAAGAGAAGTAATAACAGAAAATTTCGGGAACTGAAGAGCCCCTATACAGCCCTATTACAGATTCCTGTTTTCATAGCAGTGGGACCAACTGAGACCACTCCATTTCAACAAATGCTGATTACATCCCAATCTCAGCACTAATGAGCATTCCAGACAAACCCTTGAGCATCGACATATATTGACAAAAATGTGTCATCCGGAAAAATAAGAAATCTTCCTAAGACCAAAATTTAAAAGATGCAATTTTTGGCTCAAATATCAGATTGGATTTTTTAAACATATTTTTTTAAGTTTCACATATATGTGTCCCTTGTAAATGCACTTATATTCATGTTACTGTAGATGCACTTATAATCATATTACATGTGCACTTACAGACTCATGGCATGAGGGAGTTCATGCCTGGCCCCATTTTCATTTTCCATCCTCCTTCCTTTTTCCTTCTCATTTTCTTGTTATTTGTTTGGTCATCTTAAACATATTTTTAAAATAAGACAGTCGCAAAATGTATATGCTATGGACAATACACCTTTATTCATTTACTAGTTACTGAATACCCAATATACACAGGCATCATACAAGATACGAATATGAAACTGAAAGGGGCAGCCCCTGTCTTTGACAAGCACACACTCAACTGGGAGTTATAAGGATAGACAGACATGATCAGCAAACAAAAACGCAATACAATAGTGGGGATAAACCACTCTAGGAAAACAGAGGGAGCACCAGCCTAATTGTAATTGTAATTATAATTGTAAGGGAGGCCACAACTGAGAAGGGTCTTAGAGCTAACAAGGAAATGAAGAGGGTATTCTGCATAGAAAGAAAAGATATATACGAAGAAATGGAGGTGTGACATCGTGTGTGTGCGCTTCTGCAAACGTGTCAACACACATCTATGTGCTGTTTCGGGAAAGGGTGAAAGCTTTAAGTTACATACCTAAGTCCCTAGAAAAACCTTTTCAATTCTTTCTGGCTTCATATATTAATAACACATGTAGAAAGTGTCTGCAAGAAAATAATAACTCACTCTTAATGATGCAAGTTTCCCTGTGAGGCACAATATTACCATTACTGAGATAATAGGGTCATTTCTCTGCCCTGGCACTAATCTACAGTAATGCGAGTTTCCTCACAAATGTGAAAGTTGGTAGGCTTTATTCATGTTACATTATACACGATGCAGTGATAAAAAATGTTCTTCTTAAAAAAAAATAGAGTATATTTCTAAAATGTTACTTCATGCTGCCTGGTTACTAACAACATTGGAAATCTTCATACTTGAGCAAATATATCTCATTTGTCAGAATTTACAGTCTAATGGAAGAGAGTGGGCAAATCCACTCACCCAAGAACCCAATTCCCAGCCCTGTCTCTGCATCTGACTAAATTGGTGATCTCTAACAAAGCAATGTATTACTTTTCTTCCCTAGTATCCCATCTGTAAACTATGGAAAGCAGCATCTGTCTGTCTGTCTGTCTGTCACATCTAGGGACAGAACAAGGACATATTAAGTTAATCACACTGTGGATATCCTTTCAGTTCTTAAGAAGAGGACAATTCTATATTTGAATTAATTCAAGGATAAAGTCATTAAAACTACAAAGAAAGTTTTCATTCTAGGGACATTTATTCTTACTCCTGTATAAAACTCCTGTTTTTTAGCCACCAACCAATCTCTCTATATTATAATTGTTATTTTCCAAATAATCTTTCAGATGAGGCTACCAATTATGGCCATACTTTGATAATTTTCACTTCTATACCAATAATTTGTTTTAGTACTGATGTTAGTGATGAGAAACTATATGAACAAGAAAAATAAGTACAATTTCTTCTAGTTATTACTTTTAAATTATTCCCCAAACACAGTTGTATCCAATTTCCCCCTCACCTCTTCACCTCAAATTACTGAAAATTTAAAGATTAGCCACTTACATTAGCAAGACCAAATCAATATACTGTTAACCATATTATCTGTCTATACAAGCTGTCATTATAACAGTTGTTATAATATTACTGTCTAATTAAAAGATAAAATTACCTTTCAATAAAGAATAATTAAGGGCTAAACTTTTCATACTATCTAAGCCATGGTAACTACGGGGAGCATGTGTGGACAGCATCAACCAGAATAGTGACAGATCGTGACAGACGAAAAAGACAAAGGAACAGTCTGTCCCAAAATCAAGGAGACTAAGAAGACAACAGTAAGTGGAGACTCTGGATTGGATCCTGATCCAGAAAGACGACCTTAGTAGGACTACTGATGAAATTTGGATTAGGTATCTGGAGGAGTTAACAGTATTGCCTCACTGGTAATTTCCTGGTTTTGATCATTATTACTACAGTTATTCATGAGGTTAACACCTTAGAAGATAAATGGGGAATACATAAAAATTCTTTGTACTCTTTTTGCAATATTTCCATTTAAACTTATTTCAAAATGCAAAGTTTAGCAAAATATTAACATTAAATTTTTTAAAAGGAGGCTGACCCATCTTAGTAAGTCTCCATGGATTCTGGGAAAATACGGTATAATTTGATGGGCAAGTATGCAAAATTATGAATGTCACTAAACACCAAGTATGGGAAACTGAGCTAACTATGAGGCATGATAGAGGCACTGTAGATTCATACCGCCTTGTGAAACAATCTCTGTCTTTTGAAATATCAGTACAAATAGAAAATGAGGTTACTAATAAGCTATCTAGTTGCAAAAGAAGTACAACCACATTTAGTACTGTATACATGAACTTCATGTACCTGGGTGAACTTAACCAAAGTTCTGACGATACAGAGACATAAAGATGGGAAGACATAAATTCATTATCTGTGCACGCCTGTCAGTTTTTTGCTAGAGTCTCTTCACCACTAAATAAAAACCAGTAACCATCATACTGTCTAAATATAAACACAACATCAAGTCAGAATCAGCAAGTATCTTGCATGTAACCAGGAGACTCATCACACGGAGATACAAAAACATTTGAAACCTTAAAATCATTGGTGTTAATTGTTTTAGAAGGTCATGTTTTCTTATTGCTGAAATGCCACTGAAAAGTAAAATCTATATTATTTTTAAATGAATGGTGACATTGAGAACATAGTGACTAACAATATTAGATGGGAAGGCCTGGACCCATTTCAACTCAAATGCACTCTAATTCTTTTCTTGGTAATTAATTCATTTGAAAATCCCACATTCCTAATTTTTGTGTGTGTAATGAGACAAGTCAGGCTCCTTTTCAGACTAATTTGCAAACATAGCACAAAAGCAACGATATGATAAAGCAACCAACACATTCCTTACACAACTTCAAAATTAACCTCATTACATTTCCCTATCTCATTTAAGGTAACAAAAAAGCTTTGAAGCTGACGATATTGCATAATATGCATCAGTATACTTAACTTATACACTAAAATTTAACCACTTTGTAATGTATCTTGTTCAATTTTTGCAATGACTTAGTATTTTTCCCTGTACTCTTTCAGTATGCAGCTTTTAATAATTTAACAAAAGTTCTCCCATATGCAATTTTACTAGCAGCTGTCCCTCATTCATGTTTAATATATTATAATTTCTTTAGTAAATGTTTTCCAATGCATTTTCTATAGCAAGGAGCTATATATGAGTGAACTTCATTCATATAAATAGACTCTAACATGGTAAGCAGCAAAATGACAAAGAGAATAACTGAATGCTGAATTTAATGGCACTATTTTAAAGCAATTCTCTATCAGCACAGGGAGAGTTGAAAAGGAAAAAAAAATCACCTACAAAAAGAATTATGTCAAGACAGAAAATGAAAACGTGAATTCACTGTGAACTGTAAGATATACCATTATTTTATGAACCACTAGGAATGAGAAAACTGCTCATTAAACTGGCAGTGTTGAGAATTTTACACTGTTTACAATTATTTTCTTATCAAAAGAAAGAAGTTCAGGCTTAATCAAGCATGGGTTTTATTACATATCACCCTTCTATTCTAAAGATGTAACAAAATATAAGCAAAATAAATTGGTTAAGCTATTCCTAAAACTCTTTGACCTTTAGAACCTAATTCTCCTCATTTGGCTTTTGACTTATAATCATCAGTGTCCATGTTTCTCCACAGAAGAGCATTTCTGTGTCAGCAAGCACATCAGTGAAGCAGTACTTTATCAATGAATCCATAAGAGAATTATAAGATTGGTGCTGGGCTCTCAAGCTAGCTCAGTATTTAGGAACAGCCTATTTCTGATTCATGCTTCCAAAGACTGTTAAATTATGATTCTTCACTTTGCCTGACCTTCTACGCATCACAACCATTTGGAACCTCATTGTTAAAGAATCGTTCTCTAGCATCTGTGGAATTTAATCTAAGCTACGGATCTGAAAGCTATTCATTTTTTTTTTTTTTGAAATCTATTTCATGTAGGCATGGCTGTTGATGGATGACTTTGATATTTGTACCTGAGTAGGTAACAGCAATTACTGGCCACTGGATACGACGGTTACAAGATGACATTGCTTTTAAGCCATATTCTAATTTCAGAGATGTTAAAATTTGAGAGGTGATGGAGATCTCAGAACCAATAAAATATGGTACCTTAAATTGGGTAGATGACTTGTAAACATTAAAGTATTATTATAGATTTTTTCTGCATTTTGTTTTTGATACCTTAAGTCCCTCAGTTTCCATAAATACAATATGACCCATGAGGAGCTGTAATTCCTACTAGACACCAAGCATTAGCTGCTCTCCACCAAATTCCCGCATGCAGAGAGTAAACAGAAAAAGTCAAAAAGGCATGGGGCACATGGGCAAAAGAAACTAAGGGTAAGAATGGCACAGGGAAATGACGTGATGTGTGTCATACTGCAAAATTCATCACTGCATTATCTAACACTGAATAACAGCTGTTGGCTTCATGAATCAGAATCCAATCAGGAAAACAGAAACTTCTCTAGAAGAATTGAATTCAGGAGATCTGTTACAAAGATGCTGGAAGGGCCAAGTTGCATGGAAACATAATGTAACCTGGAGGCCAGGGAGCAGCTAACAGCCCTGGGCTACCCTCAGTCATCCACAGGAGCCACTAATGGTGCTGGAATCACCATGAGCTGCCACAGAGCAGGCCCGAACCCACCGAAGGCCGCGTATCACCAATGCCACAGAGCAACGGCAGCGGGAGCACAGCCTGCTCCACTACCGCCACCAGTCCCACAACGGCTCCTTTATTCCACCTTCATCCCACCTTCTAAACCATTCCAAAGTGCTCCCTGTTGACAGAAACTAGCTGGAAATCAGGCAGAAGATCAAGAAAATGCACTTTTCTTATTTTCAATCCCAGCATTACAAAGGAAAACACAGAAGGGCAAGTGTGAGGATGAGAGGCAATGGACAGACAGAGCACAGATTTACATTACAAGGAGCATTTAAGAGAAGAAAAGGTCACCTTTGCCAAGAAGTAAAGGGAATCCCACTATATTAATAATCAAAAAAGCTAATGTTTGAGCCCATCCCGTACCTGACGCTGTTTGAAGCCTTTTTATATATCACCTCATTTCATCCCCATAGCTCAATACAAATGATACTAGATTTATTCCAGTTCTACAGATAAAGAAACTGAGGCAGAGACATGAAATATCTCAGTGAAGTTATAAGACAGGGAGTGGTAACTCACAACCACCATGTTATACTGTATAGAAATCTGCCCAAAGTGGATTTCAGTAGCAATATCAAGTATGAACATCCCTCAAGGTTGATCCTCACCATATGCCTTAAAAATCAAGAGCAACCAATTGTATATTTTTAAAAAGGCAACACTATGTTTTTTATATTTAAAAATGTAGCACACATAATCTTTAGAATAGTTGCTATTTTCCTATAGACCAACCAAAATATTAAATCAAGATTCCTCATTGACCTCCAGCAATTCACTCCCATTTTCTCAAATTAATTTTTTAGACAGTAAATGGGCTTTATATTTCATAAAGCAAATATCCTTTAAAATCTCTACATACATATCACCCAGTATCAGCCTCTGTGTGTTGCACTGTCACTCCTCCATTAGAAATCTATATTTTTCTTCTATTTAAATCCCTTCATATCAAATTATGGATTAAAACTACCTAATTATGAAGGACTCCAGGCATATTTATATAGCCAGAAATTATGACTTGTAGTCTAGTGGTTTAAATAAAATACCATTTATTTAATAAAGCATTAAATAAATAATCATTTCATAACCCCAAGCTACATTTAGTGCTTGGAATAAAAAAGGATAAATTAGTAGAATCCATAAATTCAACTATAATACTGAGGAATGCTAAGAGTATTGATAAGATGAATAAACAATTTCAAGTTATTGAGAAAATTTTCCCAGCTGTAATTTTTATAAACCTGACCACTTTATTTCTATTTGTGAAGAGTAAAACTATGTGAAAATTACTAAATATAACCCTAATGGTCTTAAAAATTTTGTGTTTACTACCTATCTAACCCGTAAGTAGAGAATTTATAGACCTTTAATTTTTGCTCAACACACACTTGCATACATTGAAGATGAAAACTCTGAAAGGGCCTTTTGTGTGCCTTTTATTTCAAATTTGAAATTCTTTAGATCAACTATGAAACTATCAGCTAAAAACACCCCATCTGTTAATCAACAGTTCAAATTTGGCGGTGTTAATATGACTATCTATATACTAGGTCATTGACAACTGGGTCTACAAGGGGAGGTTTAATTGGAAATTTTCTGTTTTAACTTTCTTCATAAAGGACACTGTTTATCATACATAAGTCAATCTCTGACTTTTAAGCATTAGCCTTTGTACACATTTTGGGAAACACATTAGGAACTGCCTGTAATCAAAAGTAGAAGACTCTGGCTTGACCTAACATGATACAGTGTGCACCCAAATATACTAGGATAGGTTGTAAATAATCCTAAATAATCTATAAGAGCCCCTGAAGATTAAGCATTTCCTAGAGTGGCGGCCTTCATATGACCACAGACCCAGCAACTGTTTCTTCTCACCTTCTTGCTAAATGTGAATTGCCCAACCAAAAGATTCTAAACCACAAGATCAATGACTCCCTCTTCACAAAATCATTTTGGACCAAATATTCCTGAAACTGGCTAAATGCTGGCTGATCTCTCTTACTAAAGCTCTATGAAATATTTACCCTTCTCCCGCTCCTGAATTTGAACAACTCAAGTTGTGCTCATGGCTCATGTAATTTAGATTTATGCTTAAGGGTGTTAATATTAAAATAAATCCATTGGAGATTTTTAAAATAATGCAGAAACATCCTCTAATCCACTACTAACATTTATCAAGCATTAGTTATCAGTCAAGCAGTATTATAAATGGTTTACATGTATTAATATATTTAATCAAATGATACTAGGAAAGAAAAGTTTAATACTACTAAATTTGAAAATCCAGAGAAAAAAATGTATTATACAAAGATATAAATGACCAACATTTATTCAAGAATAAGTAGTAGTCTACGGGTGCCTGGGTGGCTCAGTCAGTTAAGCGTCTGCCTTCTGCTCAGGTCATGATCTCAGAGTCCTGGGATCGAGCCCCACACTGGGCTCCCTGCTCATTGGGGAGTCTGCTTCTCCCTCTGCCCCTCACCTATCTCATGCTCTCTCTCTCTCTCTCTCTCTTTTTCTCAAGTAAATAAATAAAAAATCTTAAAAAAAAAAGTAGTAGTCTAACAATCATAAAAGATATTAAAAAGAAAGTCAAAGATGTGTCCTCAAAGTCACAAGAACCAGAAAGCTTTATGAGCAAATTATATTAAACCTTATAGAACAGGTAAGTTTTAGTTATTCAGTCGAGTCTGGAGCACAGAAAAAGAAAGCATGCCAATTAATTCTACAAGACTAGAACAACCCTGATCCTGAAACCAGACACAGTTTCTGATTCTGAAGGAAAGGGAACTATAGTCAAATCTGATGTATGAATACATGTCTGTGTTCATACATGTAGAAAAAAACTATGGTCCAATTTTACATATGAATACAAAGGTCTTTTGAAAAAATCTTTAATTGAATCCAGCAATATGCTAAAAGAATAATGCATCATGATACGGTAGAATTTACCCCAGGAATACAAGGATTGAAACATCAGAAAATAGATTAATGAAATACACCTCATCAAAAGATGAAAGAAGAAAAACCATGTAAACGTCTCATAAGATACCTAGAAAGAACTTGATAAAATGCAACACCTTGGGAGAAACAGGAGGAAGGGGCCTTTAAGTTAAAAATAGAGAGATATTTCTTTAATATGATAAAGAGTACTGACCAAAGCCCTGGTTAAGAAAGGAGGAGACTCCCTCATAATAATAACAAAAACAACAATATATGTCTTATTAATTATTGGGGAAAAAAGAGCTATGCCTATCATTAGCTACAGAAGATAAGATTTTCCACCCGGAAAGTCTAAAACACTAAAGTAACTAAAGTAACTAAAATATTATTTTAGAATTGGGTATCGTCTCCCAAGGCAGTATCAATATACAAAAATCAATGGTTTTCTATATACCAGTAATAAAAACCTATTAGAAACATGTAATAGTAATATCCCCAATTGTAATGGCAAAAAAAAAACCCTAAATATCTAATAATAACCCTAAAAACAAATGTGTCAAGCCTAATGGTAATATCTACACAATTTACTTGTAGACATAAAAGTTTGAGTGGATGGAGATAACCAT
The DNA here is from genome assembly GCF_010015895.1 of Lontra canadensis. NCBI lineage: Eukaryota > Metazoa > Chordata > Mammalia > Carnivora > Mustelidae > Lontra > Lontra canadensis. The sequence continues at coordinate 9,948 of NW_022631290.1, read as the reverse complement.
TTTCCAGGAAAAAAGAATCATTAGAGTGAAGACACAAAAAACAGAAATAAAATGCTCTAATATTTTCTGTCTACTTAAAACAAAGACCTTAAAACTATATATAATTTAGAAATAATAGGTTATATGCTGCTTTCAATGACATCTAATGTATGGGCACGGATACTATGGTGACATTTCCAAGAAGGTAGCATTGAACTATTGAGATCCAGTTGTTGCAACATGGACTTCTAACAAACCAACACTTTTCATGATGACAGAATACAGGAAAAAAAAACACAAGAATGAGCAAAAGTCTGACACATGAGACAACAGAAATGCAATATTTTTATCCTTAGTATTCTCAAGTTAAATCTCTTACAAACATTTCCAACTTCCATTCTAATCTTTCAGGCTATAAACAGCTAAATTTTAATTCTTGTCTCCCCACAGTACCTGTGTCAATATACCTCATCCTTCTAGTTTTTCCACTGCTGTTTAGACACACGCAGATTCTGGCTTCAATCATTTATTTTCAGAGCTTAATCAATGAATATCTGAGGCTTATCAAAAACAAGGATGGAATTAAACACAGGTTTTATAGTTTAAACAATAAAGAACATAGGCTTGTCATTTTCTCCTTCCACATATGTGTGTGTGTATATACAACATATATAATACAGGTTTACTTCAATATTGTTTGGAATAAGAATTTACGAACAACTAAAAGCTCCATAATAGGAGAAAGCATGAAATTCTTCTGCATGTGCCATAATTTATGAACTAAAAATCTGCTAAATCACTGAAAATGAATACACTGAAACACATCTAAAATAAATTGGTAAGTAAAGAAAATTACAGAATAGTTATAATATGTTCTTATTATTATATGTTTATATATGTTTTACAGATTCACAGATTTGAATAGATGTAAATGCATGGGAAAAGATTTGCAAAGTAAGTTATAGAATGATGTCTATAGAATGAGGGGCGCTTGGGTAGCTCAGATGGTTGAGCATCTGCCTTTGGCTTGGGTCATGATCTCCAGCTAGGATAGAGGCCCACGTCAGCTCCCAGCTCCGTAGGGAGTCTGTTTCTCCCTCCGCCTCTCCCTCCCCCTATCTGTGTTCTCTCTGTCTCTCTCTCTCAAATAAATAAGTAAAACCTTAAAAAAAAGAACCATGTCTATAGTATGATCTTATATAACTGTTTATAGGTAAATGTGTTCTATACGCTCACACATGCATGCAAATATACATGCATACAAAAAGGTCTGAGAAAAAGAGTTGGGAGTAAGGAAAAGGAACTTTCACTTTCTGTTCTATGTAGTTCTATGATACTTGAACTTATACAAAAGTACATATGATTAATGACAATGAATTTTCTTAAAAACACTAAGTAAATTAGTCTATCATGTAGCTTAAGCTTAGTCAATGACAATGCATCCAGTTGGATTTGGCCAATGATCAAAAATAGACGTCTGTCCAATATCCAAAATTAGTCTCAAAGTGAATGTCAATAATATAAAGAATATGCCAAGAGTATATTCTTAGGGCCCTATCTCATGAAAATTTCAGTTTATCAAGTCAATCACAGAAGATATATAATAAACAAATTTAAAGGTAAATTTTGTACTTCAAGTTGATTAAAAAGCTTTTGATTCTTCTTTCTACTTACTAGATCAGGCCTTTTTATCACAGAAATAGGATAATAATCTATTAGCTGCATGCTCTGTTTGTTTTGGGTTTATAATAAATGCTATTCCAGGGGCCTCTGGGTGGCTCAGTTGGTTAAGTGACTACTTTCAGCTCAGATCATGATCCCAGGGTCCTGGGATTAAGCCCAGCATTGAGCTGCCTGCTCAGTGAGGAGTCTGCTTCTGCTTCTCCCGCTCCCTCTGTACTTCTTGCCCCCACTTATGCTCTCTTTCTCTAATAAATAAATGATCTTAAAAAATAAAATCAATGCTACTCCACATGGTTAAGATAGAAGTCCACATGACTAAGTCATAAAGAAAAAATATGAAATAAAAAACATGAAATATAAAAATTCACTTGTAATCAAACAAGCAAACACTGAAATAAATTGAGAGTAATAATATCTGTTTAGAAATACAGATAAAAGGGACGCCTGGGTGACTCAGTTGGTTAAGCAGCTGCCTTCAGCTTAGATCAGGTCCTGGGATCGAGTCCCACATCGGGCTCCTTGCTCGGCAGGGAGCCTGCTTCTCTCTCTGTGTCTGCCTGCCACTCTGTCTGCCTGTGTGCGTGTTTTCTCTCTCTCTCTCTCTCTCTCTCTCTCTGACAAATAAATAAATAAATAAAATCTTTAAAAAAAAGAAGTACAGATAAAAGTCTGGCAGTATGTATAATAACAGGCCAACAGTAGCTGGGGAATGGATTTGTGAGCTCCTTTTATCTTCTCTTTAGTACTTTTTAGGAGTTTCAGTTAGCAGATAGGAAAGACTGAAAACCAAGTGGTGTGCGAAGTCAGCCAGCTAGGCTGGGAGTAGAGCCAACACTTCAAATTCAGGTAATCTGGTTCAAGAATCCACATTCTGAACCCAGAGTTTATTGGATTACCCCAGGGCAGAAAAGATGCCTACAGGAAAAACAAAAAACCTGATTAGGCACCTAATATGTCCAAACTTAATGAAAATAGGTTATATTGAGGAAATTAGGGACTTTATTGGTAATAGGAACATGAGCTTAAATTAAACAAATTTAAAAAAGAGAGAAAACATTATCTGGTCCAGAGAAGACAGAGTTATATATCAAGGAGGCAATAAAATGCCCTTATTTTTCTTTTTTTGCTCCGCTGTAAATTATATCAATATGATGATCATAGTAATGTGAACATTAATGATCTGACCAAAAATTACACTAAGTCCAAGAAGATATTGGGAGAAGTGTGAATATGTTGAGAGGAAGGAACGGCGCATGCCGGAAAAAAGAAGGGCACATAAAATAGCTAAATTCTAGTAGGAAATTAAAAATCATAATCCCTAAAATGTTAAAAAGCAGTATAAGCACATTCTTTACAAATAAGATAAATTACTAGAAAAAAGTACTGAAAGAGTTGAAAAGAATCACCTATGGGAAATAAGCACAGATTTTTAAAGGCTGAGGTAAGAAACTTCTTTTGTCCTAAGATATATTACTTGACTTTTTAACTTCTGTAAAAGTGTTAATTTCAGTTTAAAAACTAATTCAAAAATATCACAAAGGAATTGAATTCTCTCGCATGATTCAATTCTTGTCATTGAGCGTAACTAGTATTAAATGTAGTTGCCTACATCAAGATAACCCTCTTCATGATGCTAACCACAACAAATTTAAAAGGCAAAATACTCTTTTGTGTACACTGATACTGGAAAAAAAACATTTTTAAAGTCTTCTATCACTTCTATCACTTAGCTTCACTAAGAAGCTACTTAAAAGAATTTTCTTCTCTTCAAAATATATGACTTCGTATATAATCAATGTATTTGCTAAAGAAAGAAAAAAAAAGAAAGAAAAGAAAAGCCCTTCGATACCATTATGACCTATTTTTGCCTGAAAGGGCCATCTGAATCCTGGAAATGAAGCAGCAGAAGGCTTTTAGTCTTTTTTTCTCCCCACTAGAACAACCATAGATGAAAGCCGTATTTCCTTCGTTATCACTGATGTCATAAATCAATTTCAATTAAATAAAGCCAAAAAGCTCAAAAGGGATAAAAGCAAAGCTTCTCCATAAGATGCCTATATCTAATAATGTCACACTGACTCATTTTCTTTTTGAATCATAACTATTTTGCACATTTCTGACACTGTTTACATTGCTCTTCTAGATCTGTCTTTTCTAAATATACCTCGGCCACTTTTTGAAAGTTCAATTGCATATAACTATCAAAAATTAGAATAATACAGAAATATTTTCCTTCCAAATTTAGAAGATACAAGTTCTACATTTATTTATTGTATATTCAAAATAAGTAGAAACAAAATTCAAGAAAATTGCTGCATAAAGAATGTATTACCTATTTTTACTTTCATCTTTATAGTTCATAAAGTTACTAGCTGAACAAAAAGAAATCATTTCTCTCTGTTGTAGACCAGACACATGGGGAGTCACCACAGCACGGATGTTTGAACATACAGAACAGACTAGGCACCGGGCCCCAAAAGGAGGGAATCAGGGAGGTCAAGAAGAGTAGTGACAAGGACAACTGCTGTGCCTTCACCAAATGGTTTCACTCCCTCTCCTCAAACTGCAGGAAGAGACATTGCTCAGCTGCCTCGGCCTCTAGCTGGGAACACAGAACTAGGTCCCTTAATGAATGCATGAAGCACAGGCCCCATCTGTAACCACACTGGATTTGTGACATATATAGTTTTCATAACCTTCAGAGAAGTAAATTAATCCCATGCCAATGGAGAAATTAATGCAATATATATTCAAACCTTGAACTACACACACTGTAAGGTCTGTACAGCCTCAAAGCATGGCTACCGATAGCATAGATTTCCATTCAATTAAAAAGTAGATCCTTTGGCCAAACTAATCCAAAAGAAAAGAGAGAGGACCCAAATTAATAAAATTAAGAATGAAAAGGGAGAGATCATGACTAACACTAAGGAAATAGAAACAATCAGAAATTATATGCCAATAAGTTCAACAACCTAAGATGAAATGGATGCATTCCTGGAAACCTATAAACTTCTAAAACTGAATCAGGAAGAAATTGACAACCTGAATAGACCAATTTCTAGTAACGTGATTGAAGCTGTGATCAAAAACCTCCCAAAAAACAAGAGCACAGGACCTGACAGATTCCCTGGAGAATTTTACCAAACATTCAAAGAAGAAATAATACCTATTCTCCTGAAGCTGTTTCAAAAAATAGAAACAGAAGGAAAACTTTCAGACTCATTTTATGAACCCAGCATTACCCTGATTCCCAAACCAGGCAAAGACCTCATCAAAAAGGGGAATTTCAGACCAAATCTCTGACGAATATGAATGCCAAGATTCTCAACAAGATACTAGCTAATAGGATCCAACAATACATTAAAAAGATTATCCACCATGACCAGGTGGGATTTATCCCTGGGATGCAAGTGTGGTTCAACATTCGCAAATCAATCAATGTGATAGAACAAACCAGTAAGAGAATAGAAAAGAACCACATGGTTCTCTCAATTGAGGCAGAAAAAGCATCTGACAAGATACAGCATCCGTTCCTGATCAAAACGATTCAAAGTATAGGAATAGAGGGAACATTCTCAACTTCATAAAATCGATCTATGAAAAACCCACAGTGAATATCATCCTCAATGGGGAAAAGCTGACAGCCTGCCCTTGGAGATCAGGAACATGACAAGGATGTCCACTCTTGCCGCTGTTGTTCAACATAGTACTAGAAGTCCTAGCAATAGCAATCAGACAACAAAAAGAAATAAAAGGTATTCAAATTGGCAAAGAAGAAGTCAAACTCTCTCTCTTCGCAGACGACATGATACTTTATATGGAAAACCCAAAAGGCTCCACCCCCAAACTACTAGAACTCATACAGCAATTCAGTAATGTGGCAGGATACAAAATCAATGTACAGTAATCAGTTGCTTTCTTATATACTAACAATGAAAAAATAGAATCAATTCCATTTACTATAGCACCAAGAACCATAAGATACATGGGAATAAACCTAACCAAACAGGTAAAGGATCTGTCCTTGGAAAAACTACAGAGCACTCATGAAAGAAATTAAAGAAGACACGAAAAAATGGAAGAGCATTCCATGCTCATGGATCGAAAGAATAAACATTGTTAAAATGTTTATAATGCCTAGAACCATCTATACTTTCAATGCCATCCCGATCAAAATTCCACCGGCATCATTCAAAGAGCTGGAACAATCCTAAAATTTGTATGGAACCTGAAGAGACCCCGCATTACTAAGGAAATGTTGAAAAAGAAAAAGAAAACTGGGGGCATCACGTTGCCTGATTTCAAGCTTTACTACAAAGCTGTGACCACCAAGACAGCATGGTACTGGCACAAAAACAGACACATAGACCAGTGCAACAGAGTACAGAGCCCAGATGTGGAACCTCAACTCTATGGTCAAATAATCTTTGACAAAGCAAGAAAAAATATACAGTGAAAAAAAGACAGTCTTCAATAAATGGTGCTGGGAAAATTGGACAGCTATGTGTAGAAGAAAGAAACTCGACTATTCTCTTACACCATACACAAAGATAAACTCAGAATGGATAAAAGACCTCAACATGAGGCAGGAATCTATCAAAATCCTAGAGGAGAACATAGGCAGTAACCTCTTCAACATCAGCCACAGCAACTTCTTTCAAGATATGTCTCCAAAGGCAAAGGAAACAAAAACAAAAATGAACTTTTGGGACTTCATCAAGATCAAAAGCCTCTGCACAGCAAAGGAAACAGTCAACAAAACAAAGAGGCAACCCACGGAATGGGAGAAGATATTCGCAAATGACACTACAGACAAAGGGCTGATATCCAAGATCTATAAAGAACTCCTCAAACTCAACACACATGAAACAGATAATCATGTCAAAAAATGGGCAGAAGACCTGAACAGACACTTCTCCAAAGACATACAAATGGCTAACAGACACATGAAAAAATGTTCATCATCATTAGCAATCAGGGAGATTCAAATCAAAAACACATTGAGATACCACCTTAACACCAGTTTAAATGGCCAAAATTAACAAGACAGTAAATAAGTCTTGCTGGGAATGCAAGTTGGTGCAGCCACTTTGGAAAACTGTGTGGAGATTCCTTAAGAAATTAAAAACAGAGCTACCTTATGACCCTGCAATTGCAATTCTGGGTATTTACCCCAAAGATACAGATGTAGTGAACAGAAGGACCATCTAAACCCCAATGTTCATAGCAGGAATGGCCACAGTTGCCAAACTTTGGAAAGAACCAAAATGCCCTTCAATAGATGAATGGATAAAGAAGATATGGTCCATATATACAATGGAGTATTACACCTCCATCAGAAAGGATGAATACCCAACTTTTTTATCAACATGAACAGGACTGGAAGAGATTATGCGGAGTGAAGTAAGCCAAGCAGAGAGAGTCAATTATCATATGGTTTCACCTACTTGTGGAGCATAAGGAATAACATGAAAGACATTGGAAGATGGAGAGGAGAAGTTAGTGGGGGGAAATCGGAGGTGGAGACAAACCATGAGAGAATGTGGACTCTGAGAAACTGAGGGTTTTGGAGAGGAGAGAGTAGGGGGTAGGGTGTGCCTGGTGGTGCGTACTATGGAGAGTACAAATTGCATGGAGCACTGGGTGTGGTGCATAAACAATGAATTTTGGAACACTGAAAAAAATATAAAATAAAATAAAATATTATTTAAAAAGTAGATCCTTTTAATTCTGTGGGTAAATCTTTAAGACAGCAGATTTCTAGGCATGAAACTAAGATGCTGGAGAAAGTTGTTTTATTTATGCCCTCCATTCAATAAAGTTTACATTGGACATAAAATCAGGCAATGTTAGAAAGAAGGCAGCCTCTGGGGTCAGAACGTCTTGGTTTAAACCTAATCACCACATATTCCTCTGTGAGCAACTTTCTTAAACTCACAACTTCAGTTTCAGGATACCACCACCCTACAGGGCTCTTGTAATGATCAAATGGAACCAGTGGTGCCAAAAATGCCCAACACCTCACTCTGGAGACAGACAAATTGGGTTTGAGATCTAGCTGGGTGGCTTTGAACAAGCTGCTTAACTTCCCTAAATGTCCAGAGGTTCCTTGTGGCGACAGAATTTTTCTGATAAGGTTGTTATGAGGATTAATTGAAAGAGTTCTATATTGTATAGACAGAAAGACTATGTTAGCACCTCAGTGTTCAAAAAGTGCTGAAAGATGAGGCAGAAACACACATGGATTATCCAACTTAATCCTCTCAACAACCTTATGAAATAAATTCTATTACACGTAAACAGATAGGGCTCCTATTTCAGCCATTAGGATGAAAGTAGCATTTATATTAAGTTATATTAAGTTATGAAGGCTGTTGAAGATATTAATTAAACTAGGGATATCTTCATATTAAAAGAGAAGCATGTTTTCTCTACCAAGATGATGTATTATGCCAGTGAAGATTACCTATTCTATTGGTAAAGTCTACAGAGGACTAGAACTCAAAGGATATTAAATAGGTTAATAGGTTTCCCTCAGATCCTCCCATTCAGAAAGAGAAAGATCAAAGGAACAAAATGGTGAGGATTTTCACTTTTGATTTCTATTTCTCCCCTTATTTCCCACAATCTTCTACTAAAGAACATCATTCACTTAAGCAGTCAGAGAACTTGGCCCCAGTCCCACGACCTTCTGGGCAAGCCACCCAGAGAAAGTGCAGCTCTGTCTCTACATATAAAATCCCAGAAAAGTCAGAATAGCTGGACTTGAGCCTCATATCCATCACTGGAGACCATGGCAGCCCCTTTAGAACTATAAAGAGTGGGGTAAGAGCAGTGGCCATGGGAAGACTAGGTCCTAGCAGGAAAACAAGGGATGAATAGATGGTTAAAAAAAAAAAAAAAGCTAAATGAGAAAGAAGTGTGATCTAAAGCCTCTACAATTAAATCAGTCTCAAAAGCATTTAGTGACATAAAAAAATGTAGATAAAATTTAACATTACAGGAAATTCTTTGAGTTAGGAAGTTTACTTTTATAGATGTCAAATATTTTGGCTTCCTAAGGAATTCTTTATCTGGTATCCTGTAAATACTTTATTTCAGGAATTATGTATAGAACATGACTCAAAATTGGGGGAAATAACAGCTTACCTCAATGATGAGGAAAAAGCAAGTAACAGATGATGCTTTCCTGAAATTTCCTATCCACCTAGTTGCAATGGTGCAGTGGCAAAATATGCCAGGGAATTACTCCTCAACAAAATTCTATTAATGAACATTATTAGAAAATGCCCTCTTCTATTCCCCAGGTATTCCCACCTTCCTATTCAACATCTCTCTCATACTTTGCTTCTCCTTATTTCTCTAGATTACATTCCGCTGACTTCTTTGGCCTTATCGTTCAGCTAATTCTCCCCTGGTTTATAATTTCTGGTTAAACCAGGGTTTTTTTCTTTATTTTTCTTTTTTCTTTTTCTGTGCCAGTTCAGTATACATCTAAGATAAATACACACACAGATACCAAACATTCATTTTAGGGTATCTAATCTACCATTCTATTATTGTCAGACAAGGAACTTTTATTCTATCCTTACTCAAAACCTCCCTCTTCTTTTCCCTCCTGAAATTTATTTAGACACCAAGCATTTCATATAATCTAAGAAATGTCTAGCCCATCCTCCTCTGCTAATTCAGGCCCTCATCATTTCTGAGACAAGCTGTTAAAACCTCCCAGCTCCATCTAATGACTAGTCCTTTCCTCACACTAAGGTTTATAGGTAGTAAGAGCCAGACATCAGTTCTAGACATCCGTTGGATTCCAATCCATCCCAGAAGGTTCTAACTTGTCCCTGTTCTCCCCTACTTCATGTCCATCTTCTCTGCCTGACAGTCAACCCAACAGATTTCAGCAGACAGCACCAAACACAGAAGCAACAATTTTCATAGACTGTTCAGCTTCTATAATTATATATATTATAGCTATATATTCTTCACTAGATCTTGTGTTTTGCGTCTCTGTTCAAACCTTGACTGACAGGGCAGTACCTAAAGATCTGCTCATTCCTTCCAAGAGCTGCAGTATAATCCACCAGATGGATGTCACTTAGCTTATTCAAGCAACCCCAAGTCCCCTAGTAATGGACAAATGGGTTATTTCTAGTCCTTGCTCTTATAGTGCTGCAGTGAACATTGATATTTTTTCAGACTTTTATAAATATATCTCTGAAACAGATTCTTAAAGATAGACTATGGGTCCAAGGTAATAATCATTACTGCTATCAGTTC